>NW_028255489.1:0-181775 GCF_964263255.1 Lissotriton vulgaris | reverse complement strand
CGGCCTGGAACTAGATGACGAGGATTTGCAAGTGGCCGTCTCCTCCCCTAAGGAGGTGGCCATACCCGCCCGCCTCCGTTTTGTACAGTTGAAGATCCTCCATCGTGTATATGTAACTGGCACGCGTCTGGTGCGAATGGGTTACTCTCTTGATGGGCTATGTAAGCGCGGCTGCGGTATGAGTGGTACCTTCCTGCATATCATTTGGGAGTGTCCTGAGGTGGCTGCCTTTTGGTCTAGAGTGCATGCTATTATGGAAAGAGTCACCGGAGTCTCTCTATTGCCTGAGGCCAGACGATGCCTTCTTAATGTCTGGGAACCTACGGACTACAACACGGCCCAGACTTTTTGGGCGACTCTTGGTAACATGGTTGCCAAGAGGGATATTGCACAACTCTGGGGTTCCCACAGACCACCCACAATAGCGGCTTGGAAGGAGAACATGGACTGGTGTATGTTCAGAGAAAAGACGGTCTATGTGGCCCGGGGCCGACCTAAGAAATGGGGTAGAATTTGGTCCCAATGGAACACTTACCGTGGAAATGTCTGCACTCCCCCACAGGACTACACCATTGATATCTCGCTGTCCCCTTAGTTGGCGTTCCGGACTTATGTTTGTAATAGTATGTATTCATCGATCTCCTCGCCGCCCTTCATCTCGAGACATATGCTCCATTATAGTATGCTAGTCGGACTCCACCGCCCTCTCCCTTTGATTCCCTGTAATTGATTATTGCCATGTGTCTGTGTTTTATGTTGTTAGTTCAGTTCATCAAAATTTCAAAACTAAACCTACAATACTTGTCTTTTGATTCTCCGTTATGTACATGAATATTTTGCGGGTCGCTTAACCCCCAAACAAGGTACTGGGGAGCCTCATTGTGAGACGTCATACTGTTTAAATGTCATAGCGGCCGGCCCGCTGGGTTGTAGGCTGACAGCAGTGTACTGTGCATAAATATAATAAAGGTTTAAAAAAAATATATATATATATATAGACAATCACAAACACATCCAAATAGTCCCTTAGGATTTCATTGTTAAAAAACTGAAACGCTGCAGGCGCATTGCACAAGCCAAAAGGCATTACACAATATTCATACAGCCCAAACTTGGTACGAAAAGCCGTCTTCTACTCATCTCCTTCCTTTATGCGTATCAGGTGGTAGGCCCCTCTAAGATCGAGTTTCGTGAACACAGTGGCTTTACGCACCTGATCCAACAAGTTTGAGATGAGCGGAAGATGGTACTTATTTTTAATTGTCACCTTGTTTAGGGAGGGATAATCTAGGCAGGCTCCTAGGCCCCCTTCTCTTTTCGTAATAAAAAAGAGAGGGGAAGAAACTGGGGAGGTTGAATGGCGTATGAAACCTTTTTTCAGCATGTCTTGGAGGTATTCATAAAGATAGTTCGTCTCAGGTTCTGTGAGGGCATATACCCGGCTGACAGGTAGGTCTGCCCCTGGAACCAAATCTATCCTACAATCATAGAATCTGTGAGGGGGCAAAACCGTCGCTTTTACTTCATCGAACACTTCTGCATATGATTGATATACTTCAGGGATGGATGCACCATCGATTGTGGAAAGTGCACAATATAAAGGAGTGTGCCAATGAGTCATGTCCTGGTAACAATGTGTGAGGCAATAAGAAAAGATCTTAGAGTGACTGTTCTAGCTACCCAATCAATAAGGGGGTTGTGTAACTGAAGCCAAGTAACCCCTAGTATGGCTCCAAATGATAGAGTGTCAATAAGATCAAAAGATACCGTTTCTGAGTTATCACCAAAAGGATGATGTCAGATGTGTGAAAAAATATTAATCCAGAGGATAGTTCAGTTCCATCCACAGCTCTGACCTTCTCTGGATGTTTTTTGGGTATGAATTCCAACCCCAAACTTTTTGCTACCGCTATATCTAGAAAATTTCCTGTAGCTCCGGAATCCAGTAATATCGCCATAGTATGTCTTTTTTGCAAAGGTAGTACAAAGATCACGTTTATAGAAAAGGGTTTTGGGATCGAGGTCCATGTGTGACCTACATGTTGGGAGGTCTTTAGAAAAACAGGACTTGGATGAGCGACCTCTTTTCTCTCCAAGTCAATCAGTTTTCCGACGTAGCAACTCTACCGCCTTTGACAGTATTGTCTCTGGCACTCGTCTTTGGATTTGCAGTGCACTCTCTTGCTAAATGACCTCCTTTTCCACAATAAAAACAGAGGTTCAGCTTCCTCCGCTTCTGCTTTTCTTCAGAAGACAGCTGTCCTCTAATGCTTCCTATTTGCATAGGTTCTGAGGTGTCTTTGGGCTCTTTCTTCTCACTACGATTCAGAAAGATGCGGGTATATTCTCCCTTAGTTTTTTCACCTTTTC
This sequence comes from Lissotriton vulgaris, assembly GCF_964263255.1. Classification (NCBI taxonomy): domain Eukaryota; kingdom Metazoa; phylum Chordata; class Amphibia; order Caudata; family Salamandridae; genus Lissotriton; species Lissotriton vulgaris. Next base: position 179,405 of record NW_028255489.1, on the reverse strand, counting down.
GCTCAGCTAAACGCTGGTCTAGCTTTATCACTAATTCAATGAAGGGAGAACAATCTTCAGGTGGTTCAACTATTTGGGAGAGTATATCTTTTAACTCATCCTTGAGGCCTCTATAGAACAGGGATGTTCTTTTTTTCCTCAGGCCATTGGGTTTCGGTCACTAACCTATTAAAGGTTGTGATATATGACAATAAGTATTTTGATCCTTGCTTCAGGTTTAGTAACTCGTTGTCACTGGCCTGCATATATGAATGCCTGGCGAACAGACTTCTCATCTTTTCCTTAAATAACGCAAGTTTATACAAGATAGGGTCATCTTTTTCAACCAATGTTACAGCCCATAAGGCAGCATTCCCACTTAAATAAGAGATAATGAATGCAACTTTAACAGCATCATCCGGGAAAGAAGCGGCTCTACATAAAAAACGTAAACAGCATTGGTTCATAAATACTCCGTAGTTAGAACTATCTCCACAGAATCGTTCTGGCATAGCTAAAGGGGTTTGTGGAGGTGTAACCACTGTGATGTTAATAGGAGAGGACACCCCCTCGGGGACCGTGGACGTAGTGTTTACTGGAGGGACCTGAAAATGTGCAGGTTGTATATAACTACGTTTACATTTAGTTGTAGCATCTGGTGGTTTACAAGTGATATCTCGCTGTGTTTTTAATACTGCATTTTCTGACACTAGTCGTTGATTCTCCACTTTTATAAGTTTCAATTCTGTTTGAAGATTTACAACTGCGGCTGCTAGCTCTCTCATGGTGCTATCAGCTGATTCTCCCTGCATTAAGTCATCCATTCTAATGCTTCGCTCAGGAGGCGTATATATTGTGGGCTTGGCTTTCTCTCAGGTTCAGGATGTATCCAGACAGAATTCCAATACCTCAGGAGCGAAGCTGCTGCCTCAACCTTCCCTAGGAGTACCGCCACCACTGTGTCCTAAGGACTATGCAGGGTGAACAGGTAACCCCAGAAAAAGAAGAGACCAAGTCAGAGGTCTATCCTCTGGAGGAATGTTCAAATAGGAAGGGGCGGCTATAGCTGCAGTGGAAACAAAAAAGAGAGAACAGCAAAAAGTTATTCTATCATGTACCCCACATCTTAACCCCCTAGAAATGACAAGGTGAGTGTGATGTCCCACACTTACCCGAAACATAAAAGTATCAGGACATCAGCAGCGGTGACACAATATTGGCGACTTGGTCTCAAAACAATGAAAACAGGTTCCAGTAATTCCGAAATGAAATGAAATATCTCCACTCAAGATCCGGTGGTAGAGGACAAAAAACGAATAATAAATCAAACGAACAAATGTGGGCAATCCTTAAGAAAACGAGCGCTGGAAATGTCTGTAAATAGAATTATTTGTTCCAGTATTCCAAAAATCCTCTGAACAAGTGTCTGGCAACGAACAGAGAGGGAGTAGCATCTCACACATGCTGTATGAGTAATGCAGATGACAGCGAGCAGAGAGGGAATAGCGTCTCTCACACGCTGTTCGGGAAAAAAGGCTCGTAAGAGTCAATAAAGTTGCCAGACTTCAAACAACAGAAAAGAAATACAAACAGGAATGCGTCAACCCGTTACCGTCACGGGGACACACCGCAAAGTCACAGGAGATTTTGCAAGACGTAACAGTGCAGTGAATAACACCCGACTCTGAATAGCCGAGCGGATCCAATTGCAGAGATCCGTAACTGTATCCGATAATCACAGGGCGCTTCTGCAGGCAATCACGAAGCACCCACGAACAGTGCACTGAAAGTCCACCGGAAAATCAGAACAAACAGGGGGGGTGAGCAGGCTCTTCAGCATCCGAGGGGGAAAGCAGGAATATCCAAAGGGGGAGCTTGACAGGACGGGAAATCCAACAAGCGTGCAGGAACAGAAAGGAAAGCCAAGCGCCGCCATCACTGCGCTGGGTGGTTAAGTTCCTCCCTTCTTCGTCAGGTGACCTGTCTCAGGGCAGTATGGGACAACACACCACTCCTCCCCATGTAAGGCATTATGGTACTTGTGGTGCAGTCTGCGATCCCCTCCTAGAAGACCTAACAGAGGTCAAGGGTGGTGCCTTTGTTGTGGGTGGGTCCCTTACGGAACTGAGAGAAGTTGATATCGGAGAGGAACGTCTTAAAGGAGCTGACTAAGAGATCATTGGTGTCATTCCAATGGAGGTTAAAGTCTCCAAGGAAGATATGGTATGGTTGATCAGAACATACGCTAAGGAGCTCCATGGTTTGCTCTATGAAGATCAAATTGTCACCAGGAGGATGGTAAATCGTGTGGAGCACACAGATAATCTTGCCCTTATTCCAAATTTCTGTCATTAGTCGCTCACAGGGAGGTGGCGGAGCCATCTGAGATTGCTTAATGGTTAGGCTGGAGCAATGAATGCAGGCAATGCCACCCCCCATTTTCCCTGGCCGATCACATCAGATAATGACATAGTCAGGAGGTACTAAAATGTCGAGAACAGGGGTAGAGGCACCGTCGAGCCATGTTTCCGTGAGAATCAGCGGGTCCAAATATTGCGATAAGATGAGTGCAGGGATGTCAGCAGCATGTTTCACAGCCAATCTGCAAATGAGCATCATAGAATTAATGTGAGGGGAGGTGTTAGTCTCTTCAATATGAGCAGTAGTTATTTGGAGTAGGTTTTCCTTAATAGCCAATCTGGAGTTAACCCTGGGTTCCCTGTCAGGGTCAGGGGAAATAGCGGGGATGTTACTAACGGAGTTAGAGGAGGTGAAAGACCCCGTACTACTATACGAGAATACAAGAACGCGGATGTCTTCCGCCGACATCTGGGGCTGAAACCTATGAGGTCTATAGTGATGGTTAGGCAGAGGCCTAGAGATCCACCTGGAACTAACTGGGGATCGGGCAAGGGGTTCTTCGTCCCTAACATGGAAAACTCCTGGTGAGTTGCAATGCACATTCACAAGTGGAGACTGTAAATTCCATATCCTCTCCTTCTTCATGGGGAACTGTATGGTCGAGAGGAAGTACTTTAGGCCTGAGGATATATAGAACCAAGGATACATGTTTGGTAGTCAATAAAGAAGGCATGGAGTATCAGGGTTGAAATTGAGCTCAATAGCAAGTCGGTCATGACTATTGTCGAAGTGAGGGAAAAGTAGGGAGCTGGATGTCTCTTGGGCAATGATTTGATTGCCCCTGATGTGATGCCAGGAGCAAAAGCCTTTATGGCTTGGGCGTTAGCTGTGTTGACCAGAGCACAGGCTCACACGTCAGTCTCAAAATAAGGCTGGGGTAATCTCTGATTTGCAGGGACTACGACAAAGTAGTTTGCAGAAAAGGGCAGACTCCGGGAAGGCAGTGGCCATGGAGGTCAACACTTCTACTCCAGAGGGAGAGCAGGGTGAGGCTCCCAAAGCAAACCATTTGCTGGAGTCTGGGTCTCTTCCGGAGCTGCAGGGTTTGTTCACTGCTGTAGGGTCTACCCAGGAAGATTTCCACAAGGCCTTTATAGCTTCGATGTCAGATTTGTTGACCACATCAGTCTCAGAGTAAGGCTGGGATCATCTTTAATTTGTGAGGGCTACAACAAGGTAGTTTGCAGGGAAGGACAGACTCTGGGAAGGCAGTGACCATGGAGGTCATCGCTTTTACTCCAGAGGGAGAGGAGGAGGCTCCAGAAGCAGACCATTTGCTGGAGTCTGGGTCGTTTCCATAGCTGCATGGTTTATGCACTGCTGGAAGGCCTACCTGGGAAGATTTCCGCATGACACAGAAGGAGTGGATTATACTTGTAGGACTTTGTAAGGAAGCCCAGGATCAGGTAGGCAAAGGAGTGGTTGGATAAAACTATGTTGGCTGGGAGAATGGTATAATCTACGGTGATTCAGAAAAGGGGGTGGTGATGGACAGAGTATCTGAATTAAGCAGAACACTCCTACCCAGTCAACAGATCAGGGCTTGATCCATCACGGTTTTTTAGCTCACTGCACCATCCCAGCTCAGAACCTGGCTACATGCAAATTAGTCTGTCCCTGGCCCAGTGCATCATGGGAACAGGGCAGACCAAACTACCAAGCCAATTCTTTTACTGGAAAGGAAACAAGGTTCCGGGGACCTGTTTCTGGCATTACAGCCGTCTTCGGCCCGGCTTGCTTGAATCCTGATGGTGAAGTGAGCAAGGGAGTGAAGGGACTCATGTCTGAGCATACCCTTCCACGCTTATGGTGGACAAAACGATTCAGAAAAAGGGCGTGGTGATGGACAGGGTATCTGAATTAAGCAGAACACTCCTACCCAGTCAACAGATCAGGGCTTGATCCATCACCGTTTTTTAGCTCACTGCACCATCCCAGCTCAGAACCTGGCTACATGCAAATTAGTCTGTCCCTGGCCCAGTGCATCATGGGAACAGGGCAGACCAAACTACCAAGCCAATTCTTTTACTGGAAAGGAAACAAGCTTCCGGGGACCGGTTTCTTGCATTACAGCCGTCTTCGGCCCGGCTTGCTTGAATCCTGATGGTGCAGTGAGCAAGGGAGTGAAGGGACTCATGTCTGAGCATACCCTTCCACGCTTATGGTGGACAAAACGATTCAGAATTCAGATGCTCTGTCCATCACCACCCCCTTTTCTGAATAATCTACGGTGAGTCAGTAAATCCAGAGCCATCTACTAGCAAGAGGCTAGTGGTTCCATTAGTGCACAGGAAGTTCCTGTTGTTAAGCGCACATTAGATGACCTTAGCAGGACACTTCGGGCCAGATGTAGGTAACTTCCATTTACCGATTCCTTAATAGCGATTATTACCGAATCGCTATTAAGGAATCAGTAAATGCAATGTAGGTAGGAATCGCTGAAATATGAGCGATTCCTTAACATTCCTTAATAACGAATCAGTAATACAGATTTGTTATTAAGAAATACCTAGCCATTCATTCAACTGGGAAGACATTCACTATTAGTGATTCAGTAATACCGAATCGTTAATAGCGGGTGGTGTTTCAAGGGTGCCAGGGTGTCCAAAGGACACCCTGTTGCACCACTGAAATGTGCATGTGTGCACATATGGCGCACATACATGCCCTAAAGGCATGGATGTGTCCCAAATGGCACATAAAAAAAAGCAAAAAAGTGCTTTTTGTTAGGAAATCGATATTTACCACCAACTTGGAGTCGGTGGTAAATAGCGATTCCTTAAGGCTGAGGTGCACTGTTTTAATTGCTACCTACATTGCATTTAAGGAATCGGTATTTCCCATTCCTTAAATGCAAGAGCAAAATAAAGAATCGCTATTTAGCGATTCCTTATTTTGCATGTAGGTTTAGAGTCACATACATTGCACATGGCTAAATACCGGTTGGTAACGCTGACATTTACTGAATTTCGGCGTTACCGACCTTTAATTAGCCACCTACATCTGGCCCTTAGGGATTAGAAAAAGCCCGGATAGGCTGAACTCTCCATTCTACTTGCCAGGGATGCACAGAGACACCAAGAGGTTCTGTAGAACCTGGCCGGCTTGCCAGATGAGTGGTAAGACAGGAGGGAAGACAAAAGCATTGCTTGTGCCTCTATCAGTTTTAGGTGTTATGTTTTGGATGGGTAGGAAAAGACATTGTTTGTACATTTGACCCAGCTCACAGTCAGGCAACAAGTAAATCTTAGTTGTGGTGGATCACACTACCAGGCTCTAAGAAGCTGACCTCTGAGGAACATGACAGCAAAGGTGGTAGTGAGAGCTCTCCTGGGGATTTTTCTAGGGTCGCAGTTCCAAGGACGGTAATTTCTCACTGGGGAACCAATTTCAGCTCTTCTTACACGAGAGAGATGTGGGAGCAGTTGTTGTGACATAGGATTTCACCACTGCATACCACCCACATACAAAATGTTTAGTGGAGTGGTTTAACAAAACACTGAAGAGCATGATAGGAACTCTGCCAGAGAACCTCCGGAACAAGCAAGATCTTCTCCTACCATGTCTCATGTTTTCCTAACAAGAGATTCTATAAAAGGGAGTAGGGTTAAGTCCTTTTGAATACCTGTATGGACACCAGGTGCAGGGTCCACCTGCCTTAGTTAGTCTCCACAGAAGGATATGGTGCAATACATGAGACAGGCAAAGGAAAGTCTTCAGGCTAGGCAAACGCTGACGAAGGAATGGTATGACCAGTAAGCTATGCTGACTGGGTATCAGGAAGGTCAGAAGGTGTTAATGCTAAAGCATGTTTGTCCCAAGACTCTGGAGGACAAATGATGTGGGAAATACAAGGTATTTCAGAAAGTGTCTGAGGTAAACTACTTGGTGGACACAGGTGCCATAAGGGGTTCCAAGAGGGTGTTCCATGTGAAGAGGCTGTAGACGTACCTTCTGAGAGAATACCCAGTGAATATCATGGCTATGGCAGAGGAAGTTGAGGAAGACAGTGAATCTCTTCCTGACTTACTGCATTATGACATGAAGGATGACACTGTGTAAGGGGTTCAGTTAGCTCTGGAGTTAACGTCTGAGCAGCAGAGATAGTATAAAGAGGTGTTGAGCCAGTTTTGTCAACCTCTTCTTTGTGACTGCAGGGTTGACACCTGTCTGTTATATATAAAAAAGAGAGGCAACAAAATATTAGATCCACTTGTTATTTGTTTTTCAAAGCTATCAGTCCAACAAACAACATTTTGAAGATTGTTTCAGCCAGGGTCATTTGCATAAATTCTTTATTCGTCATTTCTTCATATACGAGCAGCCATAAGAGCGGCCAACTTGTTTCACTCACCCTTGAGTTTCATCAGGGCTCATGGCACATGTCACTGTCAATATATCAAACGATATCCTCAAAAACTCGACTTCAAAACTGTATGTATCATCATGCTCATCTATAACAGCAACTGCTGAACTGCAGGAATCACGGTACGCATCACTATCATTGAAAGTAGTATTTTCAAAAACTTGATTTAAAAAACAGCCATTTCCGCATGTCAAATACCGACTCAGTTGCTGAAGTCTGGTGCCATGTGCGGCAACTCATTCACTCGTCCCTTACTTCAAACTGCCAAAGCTTGAGCGCTGTGATCTGCACCTGACGAAGACCAAGAGGTTAACCAACATGCCACGGAGGATGAAGGAAGGAAGAATTCTTGAGCAAGGCCTAATAGTTTACTTTCCCTGGATGCAGCCACCAGTGAATGGGGAATAACCCTGAACACCTTAAACAAAGGAGGGTGGGGCAGGGATCTGCTTAATAACTACCGGAGCCGCAACCTCAAAGGGGATTGTGTTATTGTTTTTGAATGTTATATATCTTTGCATGTGTTGAGTTAGAAATAAAAGACTTATTTTTTCTATAACAGCTAGTATTGGACTGGAAATCGACTTATTGATCACACTGTTTGCAATTTGAGTTATGAATTGAGCTCACTGACCTGTATGTGCATCCCCCACAAGGGAGCCTTGGCTACTTGGCCACAGCTATCGCTGAGAGTCAAGTGCAGAAGAGGTACTTGCCCCAGTTGCTTGGGACCCAGGGTAGGACGGGTCCTGGGACATCAGGAGTAAAATGCCTCAACCACCAAGGTTTGGACTAGTATCCCCTGAGTACTCAGTGGCCCTCTGGGAGGGGTTCTGACAACCATCATCAGCAGTAGAGAGAAGAGTAGCAGTTATGTGTGGTAAACTTTACTACAGTGAGGTTAGTGTTTCCAAGGAGAGTCTGTTTATAGTGTGGTTGGCACTGAACTGAGAGATGCTGGGTACTGGAGTGAAGGAACAGTGCAGCGACTACATGCGGAACTCAGAGGGTGAGTGAGTGTCCTAGAACAATATCTGCAACTCGTTCATCAAGCGGGGCAGCCAAGGCAACCGCACAGGGACAGAGTACATGCCCCAAGCCATGGGGCCCAGAAGGGCAGAGTAGTAGCCCATTGGTCTATGTTTGTTTTGGAAGGGTTGTGATAGGACACCAGAGGCCACTGCTTGGCACTTGTGACATTAGAGAGTGAATGGTTTCTGATAATCCGAATAGCCTAAGGCAAGAGCAGAGGCCAATGCTTGCTTGAATGTGGTAAAGGCCTCCACCTCTGAAGGTGCCCATCAAACTGGGTGCGGGGCACTATCAGCTTTGAGTGCAAAGACTGATTAGGCTAGAAGTGTGAAATTGGGTATCCACAACTTGAGAGATCCCAGTAGCACCCAGAAACTGGAGTATTTGCCGCTTGGTGACAGGCTTCGGAAAAGCAAGCACCCTTGCACACGGTCAGGGGACATGGCTGTGGAGGAATATGAAATGACATGACCTAAATGTGTGACTTTTGAGAGGCAAAACTGAAGCTTTGAAAGATATGACTTGTGTCCTCATTTGGATAATTTGATAAGTAAAATAAGAGAGTCAGAAAATTAAACTTCTGCAGAGCGACTGGACAAAAGGACATTTTCCACATAATGTGTCCAACAGAGCTCCGTGAAAGGTCAATATCTTTAAAGTTTTCCTTTAATACCTGGGAGAAGACGGTGAGGCTTTCACAAGACCCCATTGGCAAATGAGTCCAAGAAAGTTCCCAGTGAAATAGATCTCTTATTTGTTTGTGTTTTGGGGTGCTGATTGGCCAAGAGCTGACTCTGAAGCAACAGTTTGTGTAAAATCCAATGTATTCTTTTTTTTAATCAAAACAAGTTTCTCTATTACCTTTTAAAACTTTCAGGAATTGCCTAGACACCATTAACGTCTGTTTGATGTGTTTTCCTCTTGTAATTGTAGCTTTCAGTCCTTATTTCATTTTTTTTTGTTGAACATTTTTATTTTCAGCAAATGGGCAAATATCATACAATAAAGTAACAAGTCGCATACATTAAATTTGAGCAAAAGAAAAAAGTATAAAGAAAGTAGGCTCCGAAAACATGAACGCAAGGAGACTCCCTAAGACATAAAAGTAAAAAGTCAAAAACATTACATATCATTTGAGCATGTCATAGCTAGCTTTTTCAACAGCGAAATCATAATATAGAGACCAGAAAACTAAAGCAGCTCTGCCCCCCTACTAATTATGTTGTTACTATTACCAAAGCTCCCCATACTGCCTCCAATTGTAACAAAGAACGAGCTTCCCTTGTTTTAGCCAAAGCTAACTTCATACCATATGTTTCTTTAATAATGAACCACCAATCGCCAATCGTTGGTGGTGTCAGGGAAACCCATACCCGGGTGATTGCATGGCGAGCAGCACTTAACACAATTGAATATAGTCTTGTAAGTGCTGGGTTATCCCCTTTAGAGCCTAACATTATTTCCAGATCAGTTAGAGAAGAGTCTAGTCCAAGTTTCCAATGGAGCATTTGACCGATATTCTGCCAAAAGATGCTCAGTTTTGGGCATGTTATGAACATATGTACAATATTGGCGGCGTGTAAGCCACACTTAGTGCATTTTGTCTTATCTCCCCATCGATTACCTTGAGCCCATTTTGCTACTCTTTCAGGCGTATAATATAACATACATAAAGTACAATATTGTTGAAGACACAGACTGACAGAGTGGACTACATCCCTAACAGTTCCAAAGGCTTGTTTAATCACCTCAGATGTTACCCCAACCCCCAAGACTTGTCTCCACCGCAACGCTAATTTTTCGCTGTCATCCTGTCTATAAGTATGGAAGTGTTTGTACATTCTACTAATTAAAAACTTTGTTTTACTCCCATAAATGCAGTTCCAAATCTCAGACTGAGTAGTTGTTTTTGATAATGCCAATTTGTTTACCAGATAGTCTCTAATCTGTAGATATTTAAAAGGAAAATAATCTGGTAGCTTAAAACAAAGTTGTAGCCTTTCATATGGAAGGAATCCACTTACGCCTAGTAAATCACCAAGATGTAGAATTTCGTACTTGGCCCAAAGTTTGCCAGCATTGTCATGAAACACTGTGGGGAACAAAGGGATACCCCATAGCGGGAGCGTGTCATGACAAAATGATAGTTTACACTTGGTAGACCTACCACGCCACATATATACACTGTCCCGGACCGTCTTAAACCTGACTCTTTTAAAGTAATTTGGATCGTTAGCCCTATATAAAAATAAGTAACTGTCATTTCCTAAAATCAGGTGATAAAGTGAATTTTGTTGATCCAAACTTAAGAGGCTGCGAAATCGGCCAGAAAAAGCAGCACAAAAATAGGCTTTAAAATTAGGAAAATCAATTCCACCTTGATTATAGGGAAGTTTGAGCAAATCTGTTGCCCGTCTAGCCTTCTTATATCCCCAAATAAAACTACCTAATACCCCATCAAGGTTCTTTAAAAAAGCATTAAGAACCCGTTAGGGAATTGATCGAAAAAGGTATAGAAATTTAGGGAGTATTTCCATTTTAATTAAGTTACATCGCCCCAGGATACCTATGGGGAGTTTATGCCAGCTTTTAAGCTGTTTAGCCGTTTCCTTCAATAATGGCACATAATTAAGAATAAAAATCTGATCGATCTTGGGTGAAATTTTTACTCCCAAGTATGTAGCTTACGCACATACACCCGTGATTGGAAGTTCCGGCTGAAAGTTGATAATCACTTTCGTTTTGCTCACGTTGAGTTTATAACCCGAGATAGCCCCAAATTTCATTGCTTCCTCCTCTATAGATACTACCGTTCTAGCTGGGTTAGTTGCGAATACTGCAATATCATCTGCGTACGCCGTGATCTTAAGCTTAAGTGTCGCAGACTCCAGTGGTTTTATTTGCTCGCTGAGTTGTAATGCGTGAATAAATGGCTCTATATATAGAGCGAACAGCAGTGGGGAGAGAGGAAAACCCTGCCTGGTCCCACACAGGATTCGAAATGGCACCAAATGAAGCTCTAAGTAGGAGATTTTAGCTTGTGGTTTATAGTATAGAGCTTGGACCCATAATCTGAATTGCCCTCCTAGACCAAAATATGTCAATGTAGCCCATCAAAAAATCCCATCCCACTCGGTCGAAGGCTTTTTCGACATCTAGGAGAATCATACCAAGGTCTATTAGCCGAATCTCCACCAGATCGAAAGCACCCACTGCCATATTGACATGAGCGGTAGTATCTCTACCGAGAGTAAACCCATGTTGATTCTCTGACACCAGTCAAGGCATTATTGGTGCCAGACGACTTGACAATATTTTTGCAAAGATCTTTGCATCCGCATTGATCAACGATATAGGTCGATATGAGCCGCACTGTGATGGTGAATTCCCCCTTTTTTAAAGAAAACAACTATCTGTGTCATGTTCCATGACTCAGGTGCCCTCCCACTAGCCCCTATATAATGTATGACCATACTAAATGGTATGAGCAGTACCTTTTTAAAAACTTTATAGAACTCCATAGGTATGGAGTCTTCCCCAGCAGCTTTTCCAGGAGGCAATGCGGATGTTGCCGAGTCTATTTCCTCAATCGAAATGTTGCTATCCAGAACAGAAGCTTCCACCTTAGTCAAGGCTGGAAGATTGCTATCTCTTAAATACCGTAGCGTATCTTCCTTATCAGACATCCAAGTATGTGAATAAAGTTTCTGATAACATAGAACAAATTGTTCTAAAATAGGTAGAGGGTGAGTATGCAGCTTACCATCTGTCCCTTTTATAGTGTCTATCTTAGTTTTAGCCTTCTCGTCTGCCACCTTAAAAGCCAAGACCTTACCGATATGTTCACCATATTCATACTGTGATACCCAATTTTTAGTATATTGTACTGCAATTTTCTCTCTAAATACTTTCTGCAACCCAGTTCTTGCATCTATTAATGAGAGGAGCAACTGATCCTGAGCCCGGTTATCGAGCATTACTACCTCGGCATGGTGCTTCTCGATGTCACGTAAGACTTGAACCAGTGCTTTCAGTTCCCTTTCGCTCTATGTTTTGTTGCCATATATATTGTTGAGTTACTCCTCTAATAAAACTCTAAAATTGCTGCTCAAGTCCCTCGCATTCTAGATGTAACCCCCTGTCTCGTAGAATCAATATTATAATCCATGACAAAATTAAAGTCCCCCACAACCACTCATTCCCCCTCCCAATTAAGCATTTCAATGTTAAGTGAGTCAAAAATACTAGCCTCACCACCATTAGATCCATATATTTAATGAAACACATATCTTGTACCTTTGATTTCTAGCTGAGCCAATGCCCATCTCCCTCTCTGATCAGCCAATGTCTTCCCTATTGTACATACAAGCTTCTTATCCTTAATTATCGCAGTACCGCTTATAGACGCCGTTTGTGTAGAACATACTTTTATCTCATAGCCTAGATGTTTAAGAAGATTACGGTCTTTGTAAGCAAGATGCGTTTCTGTTAGCAAAACTATATGGGGGCGATACATTTTCAAATCCTCTCGTACCAGTTGTCGTTTATTTGCACTATATAATCTGGCAACATTCCATGTCATACATATTAGCCTATCCATAACAGAAAAAATACATATTTAGCCGGATTGCTTCTGCTTTTAATCCTATTGCCCTTTTTAACTCTTACAGAATTATCTATGACCAACTGACTATTGTAAGTCCTCTTGTCCACACCTTGAGATGGCCAAATGCGGTCCTTTTTTTGCGCTGCAAACTTGCCCCCACCCCCTATCTCCCCTGAGATCGCGAGAGAAGTCACATGAAGGAGGAATCCTTCCCCTTTACCTGCTGCCATTGGAAAGGCAGCCCCTAGGAGGCTAGGCCACTACGGCGACCCCCACACCCTATCCCGAACTGTGACTATGACAATGACAAGAAATAAAGAGAGAGCTGGAGTGTCAGAGAAAACAAAACAAAAAAATGTCAGAAAAGCATTGAGGAAACCCAGCCAATCCCTTATTCCTTGTTGAATTCAGACTCCCTAAACCCTTTGAGCCTTTTTTACGGCCTCTGCTTGCCATTTACATATTGCTTGCTTAGTTTCTTGTTCATCAAAGAAAAAGAACGTATGACCATCTTTCAAGACCTTCAAACGTGCAGGTTCCTGCAGAAAGACCTGTGCTCTGAGAGCCTTTATGGGGTCTATTAGCTGGCGTAGCTTCCAGCGTCTGTCCATTGTGGCCTTACAGAGGTCAGATCGAACAATAAAGGTTATATCTTCGACAGTAACAGGAGAACTAGGTCGAGCTTTCAAAGATACAGTTTGTTTGAGCAAAAAATTCCCCCAAAAAACTCAAAATGGCCGAAAAGTCGAGCTCCTTGGTCACACTGAACTAATGGAAGTCTATGAACTCTATGCAGCTGAGGAATCCCAATCTCAATCTGACAGATCAGGAAAAGATTTCCGTAGCAACTGGACCACATATGCCGGAGCCTTCCTTCCCTTCCGGAACCCCAAACAGTCTTAGATTGAGTCATCGCTGGCGATTCTCCAAATCTTCTACCTTAGTTTGCAGTTCTAAAATCTGAGTATCCTGCTTCTGGGCGAGATGGTCTGTAAATGCTCATTGTCTTTAACTCTCTGCTGTTACTCCAAGATATCCTGTGTGAATGTTCCAATTTTGGCCGTCATCTCCAGTAGCGATTGTTGCATACCATGATTATCTGCTCTAGCCTGTGAATAGTGCTCTTGAGCTTCCTGTCTTTGGTCTCTTAGAGACTGAAGGTTCAGTGTAAGAGTTGGCTCCACATTTTCTTGAGGATCAACAGCTTGATTATCATTGAATTGTAGCTTCTTGACAGTAGAGACGTTACAAGTAAAAGACGAAATCGACGTCTGAGATTGGCCTAGAAATGAAGCACGACCTCCTTCACTGCCTCCTCGGCCTTCACTTTCTCTCTCCACAGGGCAATTACTCGTCAAGCAGCCCTCTGTAGGGCTAGTACTTGTTAGTCGTGTGATCATGGTCCCTGACTCCTCCTTTCACCAGCACCCACTTGTTGAGAGAGCTAGAGTCAGAAAGAACTTTAGCTCGTGAAGGTGCTGAATTTTGCTGCAGATTATCACAGCCATAAGTTGCCTTTTTCCCTAATTTCGTTTTTTGGCCTTTGCTTTCACCTTTCTGCCAATAGGTACATTAAGCGATGTTGACTCATCGTCTACCTTTCCCTCTGTGTCTTTATAAGATTCAGGCTCATCAAGCTCTTCCCTTATTTTTCCTCTGTCCTCTTCCAGAGTGATTGAATTGTCAAAGCTCCTGTCCATCACTGGGGAGTCTTTTCCGTCACTGCTCAATGAGACAGTAGGTGGCCGTGCATTTCCCTTATTTGTCAAACCATGTACAATTTCACTTGCCTGGATATTGACAGTATCCTCCCTAATTGCCACATTATCTAGTTCCGTCGATGGGACTAACAAGTCTGCGAGTGACACATTATCCTGCTGTTGTTCTTGCATGACTAAAGATGCAGTAAGTCCCCCTTTTAGATCTCCATTTGAGCCACCATTCTCTGCGCTGTCAACTGCCGCTTGCAGAAGAGAATCATTAGATACATTATAATACACAGGAATGGCCTTCAGTAGCACATCCATTATTATGTTGCCAGTTATTAAACCGTATAACAACATGAAAGGGAAGTTCCCATTACTCTAACGGACCAATAGGTTCAAATATAAACAATTGCCCACAGAGCAGATGGTACTATTAAATCATTTTATTGTCATGTATATATATATTTGTAAAAAACTCCTTTACTTCAGTAATTATATCGACATATGTAATTCATATAACGTCAGCCCAGAGCATCAAGAACAATAAAAACATTTTATATACATAAATCACTCATACAGTCAAGCACAAACCCATTCATAAATCAAAACATCCATCAAGGTACAACCAGCTACCAACACATTCTCAACAGCCAGACAGAAAGAAGCGCCGACGCGCGTTTCGGAAAAAATGCCACAATGGGGAATTCCTTCATCAGGGCGCCAGTCATTCAAATATGTGTGGCCATCAAGGTCCTCCAAAGTGTCAAGAGGATGACATTTTAACTCAATTCCAAGGTTTCTGGGCAAACAACAGCATATCCCAGCGTATCTGTGGGCAAAAATAGAATGAATCAAACATAGATCCACAATACTAGCAAAAAAAGAGGGGGGTTTAAAAAGGGGAGGTGGTTTTGGTCTATGCATGGAGTAAAACAAAGACATAGTTAAGTCTTACTACACCGGTCAACATACATACAAACAGTCAACTTTCTAAATAGGAAAGAGGAAGGTCTATTCCTATATTAGGGTCACATACAAACAAGGAGCTAAGCAAAAGCCAGTCTCAGGTCTCCTAAAAAGGGGGGCTAGTACTTCAATGTTGCAGTCGACTAATAAGCAGGACGAGGGAGAGTTAAGATGTTTACATACCGGAGGGAAGAAACTGATCAGCATCTAACCCTTCAGGACTGAAAACAGCAGGTCCTGCAGTCGATGGCGGCTGACATAGAGGTAGACGAAGAATAATCAGGCTCTATGAACTGTATATGGAGAAAAGGGAAGATAGGTGGCCATATAATGCATATATACTACATGGTATCTTAAATAAGGACAACCCTATTTACACGTCGAGTTTAAATAAACAACATAGTGGAAAGGCTGTAATTAGACCATCTCCGAAAAGAAATGCCCACTAAAAGCATAAGTTATTAAACCGCCTGGTGAAACAGCAGAAGCAGCAGATAAAAGTTCAGTTACTTTTCCTGATTACAATAGGTTCATAAGTGGCTTACCTACTTCAGTAGCATGTTTAGTCAAGCTCATTTTCTGCACCATAGAGGCTTGCTCTGCTACCTCGGATACCTCTAATGCTTCCGTATCAGGTCCTGAGACCGCCAAAGAGCGCTGCATTGATGAGTGTCCGTCCAGCCCCTGTGTCCCTTGGAGCAGTTTTTGATGGCACCATGCCTTCCTTCCTCCTGGACGTTGAGGCAGCAGCGCAGGACAGACTCAGCCAGCAGATAGCCAATCCTTGAACGAAGCCCAGGCCAGACTTCCAGCGCACGAGCCGAGATGTGAGCAGCAAGCGTCCGACTCTACTCACCGCCAATATCCACATCCAGACAAAAAAGGCGCAAGGTATGCAACCTGCTTCGTAAGTGTCCTTGTTTAAGTTTTATTCTGGATTGATTATTGCCCGTATTTCCGTTTTACACTGTTCAGTGTGCTACACATGCAGATAAGAGCTTCAAAGTCCTTATTTCAAAGAAGAAAAAAACAAAATGGAATACGTTTCCTGATATTTTTTACCTGTCTTAGGTATGAGAATCTCAGCCAGGCAGGTAAATACTGGTCAAAATAGCACCTTTACATTAGTGGTGCGGAGTGATTAGGTTTATTATGTTTAGGCTGGGGCAGATGGGGTGGTGTTAAGGGATAAAGAGACGGGGGTGCTGCAATTTTTTTCATTAACTGCAAAGAGGGTGGTCAAATGTTTTGGGTTTGTTCGCTTCCCATCTCACTGAAGAAGTTTGAGGAGTGGTTGTTTGCTTTTATGTAGTGCTGGTTAGCTTTTTTTTTCTTACGGAGTAGAATTGTTTCAATGGATTGTTTAAGCTTTTCTATGGGGCAGGTCTGTCCAATGGTGTTTTTTTGCTTCTCTAATAAGTTGCTACATTTAGGGCAGGTTTGTTTAGTTTTGTTACAAGATGTGGCAGGTATGGAAACATTTGAAGGTAACACTGGAGGGCTGGCTTTGCCACTAATGTGACAAGCCGGCTCTGTAGTGGGTGGAATGAGCTTTGAAGCCTAGAAGGACAAAGGGGGAATAGGCGAGAATAAGGGTCATGGAAAAAGGGCAAAAAAGGCTGATGGGTAAGGTGACGTTAGGATGGTGTCATGAACACTGGAGGGTACAAGGACAATGACACATTTAAAGAGGTTCGTTTAGTAGGTTAAAGGGTTTGTGTGGTTGTTAGATATGCTCTGTCTAGTGAGGTGGGCTGTTACACTGCAGGTTGTTGCCAAGGACTGTCTTGTATGCACAGACCCGTCTGATTAAAGCAGCTTTTACACTACATCTGCATATGCAATGCTTTAATGGTCTTTCATGATCTTGCACGAGCAGCGGTTTCACTAAGAATCATGGACACCTTGGTCACTTAGCAGTTAGGTATGCTTTATTGGCATAACAAATGAATTGACAAGTGTTGCTACAATTCACATGCATTGCACACATTTTACATACCGTCTTGCATGTTTCTGTTAGTGATGCAATATGACACGTATTTTGATGCCTTTTTCTACAAACAGTTTGTATTTCTTGTGGTAATCCTAAAACGACTGTGAAGTAAGGGATCCCGCAGACATCTCAAGGTAGTAGTTAAGTTTTTCCATTTATCTGGGACAGCAAATGAGAAAGTGAATCTTATTTTCCATGACGGGCAATACACAATGTTGATGGATTCACTGTTGTTCTGCTTTCCAACTCAAGTATGTGCCACCTTTTTTTTAGGTCGAGCTGGAGAAGCATGAGAAGCATGCTGGAGTCCAGCTCGACAACTATAGCCGCCCGTCTCCTGGGAATCTGAGACAGGGATCAGCCACGCGCTTCTGGTGTCAGGGATTTCTCTGTGTGTGCGCGCTTCTGCTGCTGTCTGCTTCCTGGAGATGTTTTTGTGTGGTCGCGCTTTCGCTTTTGTTTCGGAACACGTGTAGTGCTGGGCGCTGTTGTTCTGCTTTTTTTACCATGCTCTTAAAAGCATGAAATGTTTACAGTTTGTATGAATGCTTTTTTTACTGTGCTTTTGAAGGCATGAAATGTTTACAGTTTGTGTGAATAAATTGCAATAAATGCGTACAGGTGTCTCATTACGTGCATTGCTGAGTGGCGGCATGTTACTTGCATATTTTTCTTTTTATTTATGGCGAGTGTGAACATACACTTGCACACTGCTTTTACCGTCAATGTGATAATGAAGCTTTTGGTTAAAGCTGATAACATTTAGCAAACTGCTTTTAGCTGGGCGATAAAATTGTGACCATGAAGCTTTTGGTTAAAGCTGATAACATTTAGCAAACTGTTTTTAGCTGGGCGATAAAATTTTGCGAAGTGCTTTTAGCTGAAAACATTATTCAAACTGCTTTTAGCTGGGCGATAACATTGTGCAAACTGCTTTTAGGTGCGCGCTGTCGTTCTGCTTTTTTTTACCGCGATCTTAAAGCATAAAATTGTTACAGTTTGTGTGAATAACATAAATGCGCAGAATAGATTAAAATAAATGCTCACAAGTGTCTCATTACGTGCTATGCTGGGTGGCGGCATGTTACTTGCATAGCTTTGCTTTTATTCACAGCAAGTGTGAACATACATTTGGAAACTGCTTTTACCGTGATTGTAATCATGAAGCTTTGAGTTAAAGCTGACAACATTTTGCAAACTGCTTTTTGCGACAATGTGATCATGAAGCTTTGTGTTAAAGCTGTTTAATGGAAAAATAAAGTGCGCTTTGGCACATATCAGTTCCAATTTTTACAGTTACCTGTTTCTGCTAGCTGATCTTACTTTTATATTTGCAGTTTTCACCAGTGCGAAGACTCATTTAGGGGGTATTTTGCACGATGCTTTAAGTATTTGCAAATAGTACTATATTCATAGGTGACAGCTGTGCAGGGTTTTTTTAAAGGATTTCAGATACTAAGGGCGCTCTACCTCAATTTCTACGTTAGAGAGTATTGTGTGAGTAGGTAAGTGGGTAGTGCGCAAAGAGCAGACGGAAAAAGCCCTTAACCGTCCAAAAGAAAGTCAGATGACTTAACAGCATATAAAACAGCAATGCTCTCGCAACTACAGCTAGGTAAAATTAGAAATAGTCATATGTAACATATACAGGTAAACAAACAGAAGCAGATCCGTCTATCGAAACACGGCGACCGGGAATCTACAGAGGAGGGATACCACACTCCTGAATCTTTCTGACGTGAAACGCACCCGTTTTTGCAGTACCAAACAGTTGGATCCCCTCCCGGTACGGCTCAATACCTACACGTATTAAGCGTGAACCTTTAAAATCCCACATTACTTGGTGGGTGGAATACTGAGACAGGAACATACCCTCGTTCCTAGAAGTGTAAGCGAACCAACACCAATTAATCTCTTGAATAGTGATCATATCCGCACATTGAACATTCCAACGAGAACAGAACTGATCTCAACCCATTATAACGAGGTTGAGCCACAAGCCCTGAAGAGTCGTGTTGACTCACCCAAGCACGACGAAACACGTGTCGGCTGACTGTGGACTGTTCTTCGAGTGTGGACACATTAAACCATCATCTTGATAAAGAGAAAATACCCAAGAATCTGCTTCTGTTTGTTTACCTGTATATGTTACATATGACTATTTCTAATTTTACCTAGCTGTAGTTGCGAGAGCATTGCTGTTTTATATACTATATTCATAGATGCTGGCGCGTTTGGGAACAAAATAGTTACACTTTAATGTTATAATATCTTATGCTAGCATGTTACGGGCATTTTTATTTTGGGTTTAATGCTTTAGATGAGCGATAGGCCGTGCAAATTGGAGTTATGCTTTGCTACAAACTACCGACGACAATGTTGTTTTTGTGCAAATACAAGTGGCGCATCTAGCCACTAACTGCGTAGAATGCTTAGTTATTTAGACTTTAATGCTTTAGATGAGCGATGGGCCGTGCAAATTGGAGTTATGCTTTGCTACAAACTACCAACGACAATGTTGTTTTTGTGCAAATACAAGTGGCGCATCTAGCCACTAACTGCGTAGAATGCTTAATTATTTCGACTTTAGCTTGAAACTGTCGACATGGAAATGTTCTCATCTGCTATTACTGGCACATTTGCTGTAGTTTCTTTCACTTGCTACGTTGTTTTACAAGCAAGGTTGTAAATAAGTAATACTGTCAAGTGTGACACAGTAATTTGTTTCCTGTTTCATTAGGTAGAGACTGTTAGAACTATCAGGGGTACTTCAAAGGCTGCTTTGCAGGCACCATGTCTGCTTTCTGTTTCTTAAGAGTTGCCAGATGTTAGCCTTATTCGCCTTTATTCTTACACAGGCTGGTCTTAACTTTATGTGCATTATTTATGTAATGCTTTTGGCTTATTTATTTAATGCTTTTGCGCTTATTTATTTAATGCTTTTGCCCTAATATAATGCCATGCAAACATATGGTTCATTTTGCCACGGACTTTGCTTTTGCCTAAAATAAGTGTATTTTTTACACCTTTTACGTGCGCATACAGCATTTCGAAACATATTTACTGCTAGGTGGTGGCATGTAAGTTGCATAATTTTGCTTTTATTCACAGGGAGTGTGATGCTAATGCGGCAATGTAGCTTTCAGTTAAAGCTGGTAACATGGAAAAATAATGCGCTTTTTGGCACATTGCAGTTCCAATTCCTACAGTTACATGTTTCTGCAAGCCGATCTTACTTTAAAAGTTGCAGTTTTCACAAGTGCTAAGACTCAACTAGGGGGTATTTTAGAAGATGCTTCCAAAACAGCGTGATCTCAAAATAACGTACTTTTTTGCACTAGAAAGCTGCTCTATGCGCAGCATGCCTGCTTTCAGTTTCTTAACGCTTTCAGTTTCTTAAGCATTGGCAAACATTAGCTTTTATTTTTTAAAAACTGCCCCTGGTCACATGCGATATATTAATTTTGGGACGAGGTGGGGGGTATGTCTCAAAGTGGCATAGGCTATGTTATTAAGTACGTACTTGTAAAAAACGAAAATTATTCCCTTGCTTACAACTTATGTTACATGATGTTGTACCTGAAACATAGGCATCTGCTCCCTTTTACAAATGTTTACTATTCATGTTACATAATGTAGTACCTAAACATAGGCATCTGGTATTAATACTAAATCCAAACCGCAACTTTGTCATAATCTTGTCATGGTAACTAAACATAGACAAATGTATTTTGTTTCTTAATTATTTCATTCTTTACACATAGACACACACATGCATTTTTATAACTGAATATTGACAGATCATTTGTGCAAAAAAAAAACGAAAGAAAAGTAAAACCCCATTATGTTCGCGGAGACAATCAAAAGTAGTGCTCCAGTCGGCCAACGGCCAATGCAGCTCCAACCACTTAGTAGAACATCCGCACCGCGGTGGAAAAACAGCTGCTGTTATGGCGTTAAGGAAGCGGCACAGCATGGGACAGAGCATAGCAAGCATCCATCACATTCATAGAGCATAAATAAGCACAGGCTGCAGCAGTGGAAGTTCTCTTCACACATACATTATGTGCAGCTCAGGAAAAAGTGTAACCTTCACTCACATACATAAAAAAGTACAACACAGGCTGCAGCACTGCAAGCTTCCATCACATCCGTAGAAAATAAATAAGCACAGGCTACAGTAGTGAAAGTTCTCTTCACACACACACACACACATGTGCAGCTCAGGCAAAAGTGCAAGCTTCACTTATATTCATGAAAAAGTACAGCCCGGGCTGCAGCACTGCAAGCTTCATCACATCCGTAGAACATAAATAAGCACAGGCTGCGGCAGCAATGAAAGTTCTCTTCACACAAAAACATCATGTGCAGCTCAGGCAAAAGTGAAAGCTTTACTCACATTCATAAAAACACGGGCTGCTGCACTGCAAGCTTCCATCACATCCATAGAACATAAATAAGCACTAGCTGCAGCAATCAAAATTCACTTCACATACACACCATGTGCAGTACAGACAGCAGTGCACACTTTGTCCACATTCAAAAAGAAGTACAAGCACAGGCTGCAGCAGTAAAAGTTCTCTTCACACATACATCTTGTGCAGCTCAAGCAAAAGTGCAACCTTCACTCACATTCATAAAAAAGTACAACACAGGCTACAGCACTGCATGCTTCCATCACATCCGTAGAGCATAAATAAGCACAGGCTGCAGCAGTGAAAGTTCTCTTCACACACACACACATCATGAGCAGCTCAGGCAAAAGTGCAAGCTTCACTTCTATTCATGAAAAAGTATAGCACGGGCTGCAGCACTTCAGGCTTCATCACATCCGTAGAACATAAATAAGCACAGACTGCTGCAGCAATGAAAGTTTTCTTCACACAAAAACTTCATGTGCAGCTTAGGCAAAAGTGAAAGCTTTACTCACAATCATAAAAAGTACAGCATGGGCTGCAGCACTGCAAGCTTCCATCACATCCATAAAACATAAATAAGCACTGGCTGCAGCAATGAAAATTCACTTTACATACACACCATGTGCAGCACAGGGAGCATGCACGCTTCGTCCACATTTAACAAGAAGTACAGCATAGGCTGCAGCGGTGCAAGCTTCCATCATATTCATAGAGCGTAAATAAGCACAAGCTGTAGCAGTTAAAGTTCTATTCTCATACACATTATGTACAGCACAGGCAGCAGTGCACGGTTCACTCAAAAAGAATCAGTGTGAGCTGAAGCACTGCAAGCCTCCATTACTTACGTAGACCACTACTTACGTACAACATAAATGAGCACAGGCTGTAGAAGTAACAGTTCTCTTTGAATTCATATCATGTAAAGCACAGTCGGCAATGCAAGCTTCACTCACATCATGAATAAGTACTGTGTTGGTCACAGCATTGCAAGCTTCCGTCACATACATAGACCATAATTAAGCACAGGCCACATCAGTGAAGGTTTTCGTGACATACACATCATGTACATCATATGTGGCAGTGCAAATTTCCATCGCATCCGTAGAACATGAGCACATGTTACAGCTGTGAAAGTTCTCTTCTCACACACATCATGTACAGCACAGGCGGGAGTGCAAGCTTCCATCGCATGCATAGAGCATGAGCACAAGTTGCAGCTGTGAAAGTTCTATTCTCACACACATCAATCACAGCACAGGCGGGAATGCAAGCTTCCATCACATCTGTAGAGCATAAGCACAGGTTGCAGCTGTGAAGGTTCTCTTCTCACACACATCATGGCAACTTGTATACATTATGCAGCAAGGTGGCAGTGGAAGCTTCAATCACACACTTTTGCCATAGAAACAGCACATGCAGCATATACAGAATTTTAACTCACACAAAACAGGAGGAGAGCAGTAGCAGCTCAGCACACACCATTAACACACACAGAGCACACAACAGAATCTCAAGCTTACTTCAGACAGAGCAGTAAAGAAGAAGTGTAATTCTCCACATGAACAAACAAGCTATTTTTTTACACCTTTAACGTGTACATATAGCATTTCCAAACACCTTCAGTCTACAGAATAATTATACTGCTTACAACAAAACAGCATATCATGCTTTGACTATAAGATAATATCATGCAAGTATAGGGTACGCTTTGGCACAAAAAACTTCAGTAAATATTTTATTCAGTCCTCAAAATATCTTCTAATGCTTGCAACAGAACAACACATCCCGTTTACTTATTTAATACTTTGCTCACGTAAGATAAATTATCTATCTTAATTCAAACAATCACGTTTATTTAATTAATGCTTTAAGCTCAAGGTGATGTCATGAAAACATATAGTACACTTTGCTTTTCTATTAACTACAGTCTTTACAGTTAGCTGTTTTTAAATGCTTACCTTATTTAATACTTTGCCCACATAGCATGAATTATCTATCTTAATTCAAACAATCACGTTTATTCAATTAATGCTTTAGGCCCAAAGTGATGTCATAAAAACATATAGTACACTTTGCCACAGACTTTGCTTTCCTATTAACTACAGTCTTTACAGTTCACTGTTTTTATATGCTCACCTATTCTATATACATAACATTTTCGTTAACAAAGTTTTTTGGGTGTGCCAAGCTATTTTTTTACCCCTTTAACGGGCACATTTAGCATTTCCAAACACCTTCAGTCTGAAAAATAGCTTATACTGCTTGCAAGAAAACACATTTCATGTTTATTTATTTAATGCTTTACCTATAAGGTAATGCCATGCAAGTATAGGATACACTTTGCACAAAATCTCAGTAAATATTTCATTTGTTATTATTTCAATACAACAGAAACTTAGCTACGTTTCTCAGCATTTAACTGCTTTTCAGGAAACGAAACTGCTTCGAAACTAACGTTCACCTTTGCCCTTTTCGTTTACATTGACAATTGGTAGACAAGCGTCTTTCACACTTACCCATTTGCCTCACTATCCCTATGCATTTATATGTCGTGTGAGCCTTGCATTGTATTGCCTTTAACCTCTGCTATCTGATCAAAAACCGTACTTAGGCAGAAACGTTTACCAGTTGCTAAACACATCGGTGCTTGCTGTGGATATCTACGAACTTTTGGATTTTATTCTCTGCTGATTTCTGCGCTTCATGTACAAAATTTCAAACTATTTGTAAAAGGTAAGCTTGCTTTCTGCTTTTTTAACTCATGAAGGAAACTTCATATACTTTACATTTCGCTCAATGTACTGCTGTTAGTCTGAAGCTCCCAAAATAATACATATGTTATAGTCTAGTTTGTTTTTAATAACATAAATGTGAATAACGCAGTAAAACAGCATATAATTGTTGCATTCTATAGTAGCATTCTAATAATACAGTAATAATTATAAACTTTAAAAAAATGTTATATTTACGGAAAATAATCGTTTTTGCATTTCCTTACAGCATACATTACTTTTCGCTACTACGGTGCACAGAAATACTATTTTGCTATCAACTTCTGCAACAACAACGTAAGTACTTGCTGACTTTTTTTATAGTCGTTGCTTTTAGAATCGCATTGTAACTATTATACATTAGCATACTAGTATACACTTAATATGTGTTACTTACATTTATATTTATCCTTACCAATTACATATATACAGTCACAAAGGCTACTTGTTAAAAATGTACATAAAGTTTTAGCTATTGTGTGCATGCACGCGTGTCCACTTCTTTTCAATATAAATGCCTCTATGCAAACACGTTAAATCTACATGCTACTCACACCTTAACAAAACCTCATGCTAGACAGTACTTGCATACATTCGTAAAAATCCTATTGCAACAGCATACAGTAAGCTCTACAAAGATGCTATACCTATGGCACTTCTTTCCTCTTGTGTGTCTTTACTGACCACTAATAATGAGGGGCTGACGCAGTTACTCAGACAGCTCAAATAATGCACCTCGGAAAAACAACTGACGCAGTTATTAACACAGCTCTAATAAAGAATATCTGGCACTAAGCTGACACACTTATTTACACAGCTCTAATAATGCATCTCGGGCACGGAGCTAACGCAGTTATCCTCCCAGCTCTAAAGGCACCTTGGCCACGGGGCTGCCATAGTTATTTATATAGCTTTAATGATGCACCTCGAATAGGTGTACTATGGCACTTCTTTCCTCTTGTGTGTCTTTACTGACCACTGATAATGCGGGGCTGATGCAGTTACTCACACAGCTCTAATATTGCACCTCGAAAAAACGGCTGACGCAGTTATTTACACAGCTCTAATGAAGAATATCTGGCACTAAGCTGACGCACTTATTTACACAGCTCTAATAATGCACCTCGGGCACGGAGGTAACGCACTTGTTCACACAGCTCTAAAGGCACCTTGGCCACGGGGCTGCCATAATTATTTATATAGCTTTAATGATGCACCTCAAATAGGTGTACTTTGGCACTTCTTTCCTCTTGTGTGTCTTTACTGACCACTGATAATGCGGGGCTGACGCAGTTACTCACACAGCTCTAATAATGCACCTCGGAAAAACGGCTGACGCATTTATTCACACAGCTCTAATGAAGAATATCTGGCACTAAGCTGACGCACCTATTTATACAGCTCTAATAATGCACCTCGGGCACGGAGCTAACGAACTTATTCACACAGCTCTAAAGGCACCTTGGCCACGGGCTGCCATAGTTATTTATATAGCTCTGATGATGCACCTCGAATAGGTGCTCACAGCTATTATTATTCATGCAACTCTGATGCTGCGCCTCAGGTACACACAACGCAGTTATTATTTACACATGTCTAAAGATGCACCTTCGCAAGACTTAGGGGACTTACTTCCTACTGTTTCAATGCATTCGGAAATTTTACTGTCATGGACATTAAGTAAAAGGTATACGTGTACTAATGACTTAATATTAAGTCACTAACATACGAACGTGCACAACTATTTCCTAATAATAGGAGCGTGCAATTAGTACTACCTCTGTTGCCTTTTTAAATCTCATTTAATAACAGCACATTTCTCTACCATGGAACTGGCAATTCCTCGTATTAAAGTATTTGCATAGTTATTGGGCCTCTTTATTTTATATGGCGCGTGTAACGACCGGGTTCTAGACTAGATGGGATCAGCTCCTGAGAGCCCCTCCAACCCAGCCGGAACGTAACCACCTTCCTCCTCAGGACCATCTATCCAGGCACCTGGGTACCTACCTGAGGATGGGGAACTCGCAATATACAAGCTCATATCATCAGAAACACCACTAAATCTATAGGGATACTAAGAATACTCACTGATTACTAAGGACATCCATGCCCTACACCACACTCATACCTCATAGTCTCGCGACCACATGGGTCCAGACTAATCTACCCTGGGGCAGTTCTGATTATCTACCATTACACACTGCTTACCCTCAGTGCTCACTCAAGCCGCAATCTTGCGGGTATACACACTGCTCACCCTCAGTGCTCACTCGACACACAATCCGGCGTGCCATACACACTGGGCTGCAGCCCCAGTGCTCACTCTTTATCCGGTCCACAATCCGACGGACCTAAGCACCAGTCTCCTACCTGGTGTTCTCATTAACGCCACTTTCCCTAGAGGCGATCTCATTACACACCGTGTCCCCCCGGTGCTCACTCACTTACAATCCGATCTGCAATCCGGCAGATCTACACACTGACCACAATCAGTGCTCTCACTAACGCCACTTACCAATGACAACCACTTTCCTATGAATACCTTCAGCTCTCTGTCTCTATGTTGGGAAGTCTCTCTCACTATTCACTAGGGGTTCGCTACTACAATAATATTATGGGATGGCCGAATCACTTAGTGTCAATAATTCCCTAGCTCAAGGGCTCCTCTCTCTCCCTAATTATTCAAAGGCTACTTACCGGATCAAGGGCAGCATCTGTTCTGGCTGTAACCCCTGACTAGAAGGAAAAGTTACCTATGCTTTAAGAATAGGAGACACTCTGTATGCAGGAGTAAAAACGCTCTCTATCATAAGAACAACACATGCACACTAGTTCACTAAGAACTGGGGTATATTTATAACAATAAACATAAAATACACATACACAGATCTGCGGGGTCTCTATGACTAACAGGAACTTTAACACACCACTGAAAGAAAAAGGATTAGACATACAATAGAAAGCACTAATATGACAAAAACTGATAGCACCTGATTAGTATGAAGTTTTGCTCTAGCTGTCATCTGGGCTCCTCTCTCGTCTGTGCCTTAGCTCGTCTTAGATTCTCTCCTGCACTCTTGGACACACATCTGCGCTGCACTGGATTTCTCTCCCCCACGGACTCTCTCCACCTTCCAACTTCAATCTAATGGTTCCTGCCGCTCTGATAGCCGTTTGTTCCACTAGCTTTATCACTCTGTTTAAATGTCTCTGTGCCAATGTCCAATTAACTCCAGCTGCTTCCACAGGTTAATCCACGATATAACTTCAGTCTCTTCTAAAAGGCATTACTTCAGACTCCAGATATTCACAACTCCTCCTGATAAGTAACTGCTTCTGACTGCTTCCTTCAGTTCCAGCTCACTGACTGTCTGTTTGTCTTCTCTCTGTTCCAAGCATCTTCTATCTCTTCTCCTCCTGCAATTCCACTCCTCCAACTCTACCAACACTCTCTGCTCCTCCAATTCAACTCAACTGCTTCTACCACTCCAGCTCAACTCGACTCACTAACTCCGCCTCTGCACTTCACTAATATAGAATGCTGTCTCCTCATGGAAAGTTCCAGCCAGCAGCTTCCTCCCACCGATTCCATGTACCAGGCTCCTTGCGCTAGACGCTCCCACAGTGACCAGCTGCTTGTTTTGTCTAGAGACCTGAGCCCAGAGACACTTCCTGATTAGATTCAGCTCTGGCCGGTTCTCTCCGGTTCGCTTAGGGCGAACAACAGCTCAAAACCAAAATATTACTTTTCCCCTTGAAGCATCTCATCTCTGCAGGGATACTGAGCAAAATGGAGTCTATCTAGTTCTGGGCCTTGTAGGCCTGAGAAGGATGAAATAACCCTTAGCTCTGTCAGAGTACCTACACAAACAATACTAATGTGTAATATAAAGTCAGGACCACAGGATCCACCCTCTACTATAGGCAAAATAATGAAAGGCAAAGCCAATAAGCAATAGATGGATTAGAGTAAGGGCTATCCTCTTCTAGGTCTGGAAGAAAGGGCTTAAAAGGGAAGAATACAGCCTATAGATGTGAGCAAGCTTAAAGTCTTTATCACTCCAAAATAGAGCCAAAAAGCCTGTCAAGACAGCGCGTCTCTGTTCGTGTTTAGTTGTCTCAAAGCTACACATAAAATGCAACTTTTAAATTGCACGCATCTTCTCAATTCCAACAGAAATACAAAAAGACTCGCGTGCTGCCGTTGCATTACACTCAGACATTTTTCTGTCAGGAATGTAAAATAAAAACTATACGTATAGTAATTAGTTCTTTTAAAGTAGATAACATGCAGGCACATTTAATTACCTCTTTTGTATTCATTTTATGCATTTCTCCATCTGCATCTAATTTTAGCTATACCTGCCACCAGTAATTATATCAAAATGTACATTTAGCCTATGTGCACACAACAGCCTTTTGTCACTTCTACAAACAATATCGCTAATCACATACAATACATTGCCACACCAAAGTTTGTCAACATGCTTAAAACAGCCTTTCTAATTTGGACAGCCTTATGTAGTAGTTTAAGACTAACTGTGAAACAAAACAAAATGGAAATGACTTACCGTACACAAGGCCATATAGCAAACAATCATAGGCATTGCAAATCACAAAAATTAAAAACACGCAGCTTTCTAACAGTGCAAATACGTGTAGTCGTCTACAACGTCTACAATATATAATCCAATACTATTTGTATTCGCCTTAATTTTATTACAATGCACGCGTATACATTTACCGCCGTAAAAATACCTCCTTAAGTATATCTTCGATTCGAACTATAAATTAAAAATTGTAGCTTACAAAGTGCGTTTTTCAAATAATACATACAATTTCTGTTAAAATACACAAACGCGTGTACATCTACTTAAAATTGTACCTGCCTTCTCTAAAATTAACTTTTAAAAATACACATTTTATAAGCACGATAAAATTAATGCAAAATGCTTTTCTCCAGCTAATATATTGCTACATTACATGCAATTTGATCAGTAGCCAACAAAAGTAGCACGTTATGGCTAACAGTACAGCTTTTACGTAAAACATTACTACCCTACATGATGTATAACCGTTAGCCGCCAAAACTAGCACGCCATGGCAAATACTACATTTACTTACTATGAAAACATTTCTATATTTATAAAATAGAAAACATTCATGCATGCATCTAAATACGGTGAAAATCGAAATAAGTACATTACCTACGAACGAAGCACACGGCCGGAACACGCGACACTCCTTCTGCAAGCACCACCATAACACAATAACATTTTTGAGCGCATTCATTAGCACGTTACGTTACGTAATGAAATGCTGCAATTTTATTGGCTGCGGCAAATGTCTATCACCAAATACACATACAGCTAAAAAAACTAGAGCGCACATTTCTATAATATAATTACCGTTCAATATTTTTATTATAGCCGCCATTTTATGCAATACTTGTACAGGTGCTAACATGAAGCACATACACCAACCACTATTCTATGTACCATAGCTGAAGACAGCTTACATTTTTTATTCAGTCTACATAACATGCCCCTTTAAGGACAACTATGTTTTAGGCAATATAGTTAAAAAAATGAATTTGACACTTTCTATAATACGCCCTAACAAACGTAGTATTAGTATGCTCAATACTTTTTTTATAGTCGTTGCTTTTAGAATCGCATTGTAACTATTATACATTAGCAGACAAGTATACACTTAATATGTGTTACTTACATTTATATTTATCCTTACCAATTACAAATATACAGTCACAAAGCCTACTTGTTAAAAATGTACATAAAGTTTTAGCTATTGTCTGCATGCACGCGTGTCCACTTCTTTTCAATATAAATGCCTCTATACATACACGTTAAATCTAAATGCTACTCATACTCAACCTCTATTCTATGTACCATAGCTAAAAACAGCTCACATTTTTTATTCAGTCCACATAACATGCCCCTTTAAGGACAACTATGTTTTAGACAATATAGTTAAAAAAATTAATTTAACACTTTCGATAATACGCCCTAACAAACGTAGTATTAGTATGCTCGATAAAGCACGGGGCTGACGTAGTTATTCATACAACTCTAATAATGCACCTCGAGCACAAAGCTGACATACTTATTCACACACCTCTGATAATGCACCTTGGGCACAAAGCTGAAGTAGTTAATGACACACCTCAAATGATGCACTTCAAGCACGAGGCTGACGCAATTATATACACAGCTCATATGATGCACCTCGAGCACAAGGCTGACATAATTATTCATACAGCACTAATGATGCATCTTGAGCACAAAGCTAAAGTACTTATTCACACAGCTCTGATAATGCACCTCGGGAACAAACTTCAGGTAGTTAATAACACAGTTATAATGATGCACTTCAAGCACGAGGCGGACATAATTATTCACACGGCTGTAATGATGCACCATAAGCATGAGGCTGACATAATTATTCATACAGCTCTCATGGTGCACCTGGACCACGAAGCTCACATACTTATTCATACAGCTCTGATAATGCACTTCGGACACAGAGCTAACATACTTAGTAACACAGCTCTAATGATGCATTTCAAGCAGGAGTCTGACGCAATTATTCACACAGCTCTGATAATGCACCTCGAGCACAAGGCTCACATACTTATTCATAAAGCTCTGATGGTGCACTTCGAGCACAGGGCTGACACAGTTATTCGCACATCTCTCATATTAAATTTTATTTACATTTACCAGCAGTTTTATTGTATTTATTGTCAACCGTATTGTTTGCCCACGTTGCACTCGTTTCCTTTTGTGTATCTTTACTGACCACTAATAATATAAACACCAATTGTGTTGACACTGCCACCTGTATATAGATATTCAACGATTTTAATCTGACTTATTGCTGTTGAGTCTTCAATTATATGTAAATACATCTAGAAGTGTGAACACGAATATTAGCATTGCAATCTGCCACACAAAAAATAATTGCACATGGATCATCATCTAACATGACTGTGCTCTCTTCTACACTTTACTTTAGGCACCTAGTAAGCATGTTGTTGCGATCTCTATGTAGTATAGCTGCAGACAGCTCACATCCTTTATTCAGTCCACATAACAAGCCCCTTCAAGGCCAACTAGGGTTCAAGCAATATAGTTAAATAAATAAATTTAACACTTTGTATAATAAGCACTAACAAACGTGGTATTAGTGTCCTTGATAAAGTACTGGGCTGACCCATTTATTCATAAAGCTCTAATGATGCACCTCGAACACAAAGCTGACATACTTATTCACACAGCTCTAATAATGCACCCCAGGCACTAAGCTGAAACAGTTAATAACACACCTCTAATGATACACCTCAAGCACGAGGCTGACGCAATTATCCACACAGCTCATATGATGAACCTCAAGCACGAGGCTGACATAATTATTGATACAGCTCCAATGATCCACCTTAATCATAGAGCTGACATAGTTATTCACACAGCTCTCAAGATGGGATTTAATTTACATTTAGCAGCAGTTTCATTGTATTCATTTTCAGCCGTATTATTTGCCCATGGTGAACTTATTTCCTTTTGTGTATCTTTACTAACCACTGAAAATATAAACAACAATTATGTTCAAACTGCCACCTGTATATAAATATTCAACTATATTCTGACTGATTGCTGCTATGTCCTCAATTATATGTAAATACATCTAAAAGTGTGAGCACGAATATTAGCATTACATTGTGCCACAGATAAACTAATGGTACATTCTCATCATCTATCATGACTGTGCTCTCCTATGCAGTTTACTTTAGGGACCTAGTAAACACATTGTTGCGACCTCTATTCTATGTACAATAGCTGCAGACAGCTCACAACCTTTATTCAGTACACATAATATAACCCTTCAAGGCCAGTTAAGGTTCAAGCAATATAGCTACATAAATTAATTTAGCACTTTGTATGATACGCCCTAACAAACGTGGTATTAGTGTGCTTGATAGAGCACTGGGCTGACGCATTTATTCATACAGCTCTAATGATGCACCTCAAGCACCGAGCTAACATACTTATTTACACAGCTCTAATAATGCACCTCAGGCACAGAGCTGAGGTAGTTAATAACACAGCTCAAATGATACACCTCAAGCATGAGGCTAACACAATTATTCACACAGCTCTAATGATCCATCTCAAGCACAAGGCTGACACAATTATTCATACAGCTCTCATGATGCACCTCGGACACAGAGCTCACATACTTATTAATACAACTCTCATAATGCACATCAGGCACAAAGCTGACATATTTAATAACACAGTTCTAATGATACATCTTTATCAAAGGTCTAACACAATTATTCACGCAGCTCTGATCATGCACCTCGAGCACGAGGCTGACACTGACACCGTTATTCATGCAGCTCTGGTGATGCACGTCAAGCACAGGGCTAACACAGTCATTCACACAGCTTTGATAATAAAATCTCATTTACATTTATCAGCAGTTTAATTGTATTTATTTCCAGCCATATTGTTTCTCCACAGTGCACTCGTTTCCTTTTGTATGTATTTACTGACCACTGCCATATTGTTTCTCCACAGTGCACTCGTTTCATTTTGTATGTATTTACTAACCACTAATAATGTAAACAACAAGTGCATTGACACTGCCACCTGCATATAAATATTTAACTATTACGATCTGACTGATTGCTGCTGTGTCTTCAATTATTCCACAGCTTACATCATAAAGTACATTTCAACTTCTCATTTCCTCCAGTACCTCCATACTTTGCTTTTTAAAACAGCTAATATTCTCATGCTAGTGGCACAGTACTAAAAGCATTAATTTTATATTGCTTTAAAAATTAAATTATAATTTTTAGTACAGCTAATAACTCACATTAGGCACAAGGCTGATGCAATTATTCACACAGCTTTGATAATGCACCTAGAAAAAGGGAATTCATAAACGCTCAGCTATGCTTTACTATGTACCAGTAATTCTTATTACATATACTGCTGCATTTTCTTTAAATATTGCTTACAAATTAGTATAACAAATACTAAAGCAAATGTTTTATTACTCTATAACAAATATTAAAGCAAACGTTTTGTTACTCTCAAACAAAAATGTGTTCTATAATATCATAATTACACCAAACTCCTGTTTATACTATATGGTTTTGTTGCCTTTTTGTTGTACAGATTCAAAATGATAATTGCAGAGTTAGTGATACATAAGATATGAGCTATTGTGTTTAAGTCCAAATGAGGCAATTTTTTTAAGGGATGTAAATACCTCTAAGTATGTGAACACAAAAATTAGCATTACAATCTGCCACACAAATACTAATCGCACATGTATCATCATCTATCATAACTGTTCTCTTCTGCAGTTTACTTTAGGCACCTAGTGAGCACACTGTTGCAACCTCTATGTACTATAGCTGAAGACAGCTACCCTTCGTTTACTACAGATAACATGACCCTTCAAGGCCAACTAGCGTTCAAAGTTAGAAGTAAAAAAATCAATTCAACACTTTGTATAATACGCCATAACAAAATTAGTATTAGTATGCTTCATAGAGCACAAGACTAACGCAATTATTCATACAGCTCTAATGATGCACTTCAAACACAAACTGACGTACTTATTCACACAGCTTTAATAATGCACCTCAGGCACACAGCTGAAGTAATTAATAACACAGCTCTAATGATGCACCTCAGGCACAACGCTAACATAGTTATTCACACAGCTCTAATGATGCACCTCAGGCACAGGGCTGATGCACTTATTCAGACAGCTCTGATGATCCACTTCAAGCATGGAGCTCACACAGTTATTCACACAGCTCTGATTATACACCTTCAGCACATGCTAACAACTGTTATTATTCACACAACTCTTATGATGCACCTAAGGCACGGACAACGCAATTATTATTCACACAATTCTAATGATGCACCTCAAGCACAGGCTCAGAGCTCTAATAACAATGCCAATAGCTCTACCTTTAATGCTGCCAATACTATTGCATTCCTCTACTTTATACTATCCACACCATACAATTCTATACTATTTCATTTACTGTACTCACACTTTACTTCACTCCATCACACTCCATATGCCACAACTCTACTATGCAGCACTTTGCTCTATAACACTGTATTGTCAAGCACAGGGCTGATGCAGTTATTCACACAGCTCTGATGATGCACCTCAAGCATGGAACTAACACAGTTATTCACACAGCTCTGATGATACACCTCAAGAACATGCTAACAGATGTTATTATTGACACAACTCTAATGATGCACTTTAAACACACACAATGCAGTTATCATTTACACAGCTCTAATGATGCATCTCAAGCACAAGCTCTCAACTGTTATTATTTACACAGCTCTAATGATGCACTTCAAGCACAAGCTCACAGCTGTTATTATTCACACAGCTCAAATAATGCACCTCAAACAGAAGCTCACAGCTGTTATTATTCACATAGCTCTGTTGCACTCTCTAATACTGTTTACTAATAACTCTTTCCTACTCACTATTGACTTTTCACTCAACTACTTACTGGGTGTGTAGATACTAATGCAATTGATCTTGCAGATACACGTAATGAAGCTATTAGCGCTGTAAATAACAATGCCATTTATTTGTAACTTTCGAACAAAAAAATAATGAGCAATGCCAATACTCTACCTTTAATGCTGCCAACACTATTGCATTTCTCTACTGTATGCTACTCCACACCATAAAATTCCATACTGTGTCATTTACTCTACTCTATTGTATCATACTTCACTCTATAACACTTTACTTCACTACATCACACTCCATATGCCACAACTCTACTATGCAGCACTTTGATCTATAATACTGTATTGCACTCTGCCCAACTCTGCTTTATGTACTATTACACTATAAAAGGCCACAAACTCAATTCCACTTCACTTTATGTTACTCTGCTCTATCACACTAAAAGCATCCTACAGCACTCCAACTTACACCAATATACTTAAAATTAAAAAACCTGCATTTATCTCATACCACTTCCTTCAACTTTACAACACTCTACTACACAAAACCTGATGCCTTTCTAATCTACTTAACTCTATAATATACTTCGCTATATAGCATTTCAATAAACGCGACTCTACTCTACCATCCTTAACAATACTACAATCAACTCTCCTATATACTAAAGAACAAGGAGTACCCTTAGTGAGCATGTCCCCTCAAACATTCATACACTCACACTGTGAAACATACTTAATAGCAAATTGGCATAGCTTATCAATATAAAACTATAAAACTATATAAAACTAGCAATAAAGTATACAAGGCACACTATTTTATTTTTCAAGCACTCTCTCGTATACTCTCTCTCTTGCTCTATCTCTATTACAAACAGTCACAAATGCAGTTACTGTCAATAAGATCTTTTTATACTATTACTCTTTTACTCACTCTTTTACTCTTTGTCTACATAGCAATCTCTCTGCAATACTACACTAGTACTCTCTTTTCTCTGTATATTACACTTCCTCACTCACATTCTTTTTCTCACACTCTCTCGCATTCTTTTTTTTATACACTTTAGTGTAAATGCATTCCAAAGTATAT
Source organism: Lissotriton vulgaris (assembly GCF_964263255.1). Classification (NCBI taxonomy): domain Eukaryota; kingdom Metazoa; phylum Chordata; class Amphibia; order Caudata; family Salamandridae; genus Lissotriton; species Lissotriton vulgaris. The sequence continues at coordinate 143,507 of NW_028255489.1, read as the reverse complement.
TATAGACTATATGCCTCCTCTCAACTTTATCTTACTAACATCATAAATTCCTTGTGAACTACATCATTATAAAGATATACACACACTATCAGTTCTATCATAATGCTATATATAAATTGTAAAATCGATGAATGTAGTACTATACATGCTCTATAAACTCATAAATGTATAACTAAACATGCACTCAAGTTCTATCATTGCACTAGCTATGCACTGTAAGCTCTTTCTAAATAGCAACTCTACATGCACTCTTACCTACATCATTATACACTGTATACATATTCTCTAATGCTTCATCTAAAATGTTGCACACATACTACATGCATTACCATTCTGCTGAATTAATATTGCTTCTAATAAAACAATTTTCCAAGCATAGCTATGTATACTAGGTACTGTGCTAACAAATTGAAATTCATGATTTTTCACACCTGCAACATAATTCATAAAATAACATCCCAGTTTATTACTAATGTTATCAGCTTCACGTTTTAGCTATATTACTCTATGATGAATGTACTATCTGCTGCATTGCCAATGTTTTGCTAAAATTTGATTGCAGTTCATGTTAGATTCACACTATGCAATAAAGCATCAGTGTCATTGCTCACTTATTCAATAAGCAGCCACAAAAATTACATATACTTAAATTACATACACTCTCAGCTTATTAAAATTCTCTAATACTTAGCTCTTACCTATACTATTATACCTTTGACCCCAATATGTTAGTCAAATTCACAATAAATGTGCATGGTTATGAATTAGTATTATTTATAATAATATAATTTTGCAAGCATTCTTTCCACTACAACGCCAATTCGTTGCACTATCTTTGTAGACATGCATGTTTTACTGTATGTTGCTGTATAACAACACATTGTATAAATGCATATATAAACAAAAAATTTATAAAACATTAATTTGTCTTACAGGTTCTTCAAAAAGAAGAAGGTACCAGCAAGGTAAAAATATTATGTTCAAATAAATTAATGTCATTTACAAGTCATTGTATATATACATACTTGCATTGCTTTAACTATTTTATGTTAGCCATACTATACAACACACAATACTAGTAACAAATTACTTGTAATGCATATATAACACAACATTAATTCAACACACACATACATATATGCATTAACACTTACAAAATTACAGATACAAAAACATTTAATACACGAAACAAGTACAATTAAGGAGTAATATTAAATATAGTATCTTATAAAAACATGTAAAAATGCATAACATCGTACAAGCTCAATACCATCAAGGACATGAAACTTTTCAACAACTTCAAGAGGTAAACAATGCTTACCAAACAGTATGTCTGCTATTATTCACAACAGTGATAAACTAGCATATATATGGGATGCAGAAGATTTGCATTATATAATGGACCTTGGAGATGCATTATATATACAAATGCATTCTATTAATAAACAAGATTTTATGCATCCTGATGATCTACCGAAATATATCACTCATGGAAATAATATCTATTCAATTACAGTTGGACAACCCAACTATGGTAACATATTTAAACATTTCAATTTATCATATCCAAACTTACAAGAAGCATTACATTTATCAATAGCACATTCTGGAGTCCTACTTTGCATGGATGTTTATTTTGTTTCTATATTTAAAAATGAAGATAGCTATATTATTTTTGATTCACATAGTCGAGATAATATTGGGATGCCACATCCTAATAGTACATGTGTAGTACTAAAAAAAAAACTTTTCAAGATGTAATCCATTATATTAACAGTTTATCAAATTGCATAAAAGTAATTAATGCAGTAGATGTACAATTTGAATTAACGCCAATCAATGTTAAAAAAAATACAAAAAAATCATTCCAAAAAGCTTTACAAATCGAGCAGAAAAAAACACAAAAAAGACAACTTTTTTTGTACATAGCACAAACATTTGTGTACAGACAAATAGCAATGTAGCAAAAGTGAAGATGCATCAACATCTAAGTTACAAAACAGACAGACTCATACTAGTACACATACACAAGTAGCAACTTCATTATTAAAAGCAATACCTGAAATTATTACACAAACAAAAACACATAAAAAAGAAAAATGCAAATAAAATAAATTGTGAACATCCTAAAAAAATTAAAAGTAGCACAGTATTAGAAAAAAGTACCATACAAACTACAAACACAGATAAGAGAACATATGCAAGTGTAGTTAGCCAAAATTTACCATTTACTGAAAACTTGCACAATGTTATAAAATGTGACCAGAGAGTAGAAAAAAAATAATAATAAACGGAATCTAATTATAAAAAAGGCTTTAGCAACAAATGCAATAACAGATATTAGCAATGATAACGGCAAGAATCATATTAAACAAAGTCATAAAGATAATGCAATACAAAATTCTGCAGTACATAAATTAGATGCTAGTGAAACGAACATTCTTAATAATGACTACAAAGATGATGACAAATTAATAGAGGTAAATCTTAGCATTATAAATACACAATTTGAAGAAAAAGAAATAAATAGCATATATATTTGCAATCTTGTATTTGCTAATCTTTATAGTAAAACTACAAATATAAAAAAATGGACTATACAAGATATACATTATATAATGCAACTTGGCAAAAAATGTATATGGACATGAAAACTTTCTATCCTGAACAAAACATAAACATTGAAGATATACCTAATTACCTCGAATACAATAATACAATATATTCAATTCAGCTTCAAAAGCAACTGATACATAACATGTTGCACAATAACACTTTAGAAGTAAACATAACATTAGCCTTAAAAAATGCATTAGCTATACATGAGGCTGTCATAATATCTTTAGATGAAATTCTGATTGTTATTACTAAAACTAATGACAACTATTTTATTTACTATTCATATACAACACCAACTAAGGAGAAATCACATAATGATTGCACAGCAATAGTTATACACACTATAAAAAAAATGCATATTTCATGCGATATATAACAATGCTTGCAAATAAAATGCTACCCCTTAATAATAATTCAATAATACTGAAAATTATACCTATCACTGTAACTGCAATTCTTAAAACTTCATTTAAAAAAGCTCAAAAAAGACTAGCTGCAAAAAAAACGTAAAGACACTTAAACGAATGCATATACATTATAGTTCAGAATTAGCCACTCCAACTATAGCTCTTATGCCTGCAAATATTAAAAAAATATTAATAATATAGAAAGTGATAGCAATGTACAACAAACAAACATCACTAACAGTAGCATAATGCCTAATATTATAATTAATAACTCTCAAACAAAAGCACCTATTAAAGCAAAAGAAAACATAAATGATACTTGCATTGAGAATATTAATACAGATGCTACACAAAATATCAATGCTAATATATTATTAGAAATACCTGTAATAGATGACTTCCATAATCAAATACAGTATGGCCCAGAATATATATGTACTATTTGTAACCAAATGTGGCATAAGCAAACAGTTAGAAATATCTGTAATATTATTCAAAACAAAACTTTTAGGTTATGTAACATTAGTAATCATCAAACAGATTATATATGTAATACATGCAATCAATACATAAGTAAAAATAAAATACCACCATGTTCAGTTTATAATGGAATGAGTTTTCATGATATACCACCTGAACTATATTTGTATGATTTAGAAGAAAGATTAATATCTCCAAGAATACCTTTCTTGCAAATTAGTACACTGCCATGTGGATTTCAGAAAGCATTAACAGGTGTTGTTGTTAATGTCCCAGCTGATGTTATGACAACTATTACAATATTACCAAGAAAAATAAGTGATAGTATGACCATACCAATTAAATTAAAGAGAAGGTTACGCTATAAATCATACACACATTATGAAAATGTAAGACCTAACATAGTAAAAAATGCAGCTTCATAGTTAGCTTGCAATAGTGATTTGTTTAAAGAATATGGAGTAACAGTAAATATAGATTGGAAATATACTCCATACCAAACAACTAATAATACAAATACTTATGAGGCTAATAATAGTTCAAGTAGTACAGATGACATACCTGTAGGCAATTTAGATACATTATTAACAAATGAAACAATAACAGCAGATAACATCAATGTCTTAAATTTAGCACCTGCTGAACATAACAAACCACGTGGATTATATGAAGATAAAGATTCAGAGTATTTAGCATTCCCAACAATTTTTTGTTAAAACGTAGAGCAGCTAATGAAGATAGACATGTACCAGTACATTATAGTACAATATGTAAATGTGAATTAAGAAGTTATGACAAAAGAGTAGCTAATAGTATATCAAATATGTTTTTCAAATTGAAAAAATTGCAAATTAAACAAATACAAGACAAAATATTTATATCACTCAGAAAACATTTTTACTAACGGTAAAGTTATTACAGTAAAATATATAAAAGATAACTTGCAAAGCATACTGCAATACAATGAAGGATACAAAATATTAAAAACAATACGAAGTTCTCCTCTATACTGGGAAAACTGCAAAAGGGATTTGTTTGCAATGATAAGACAATTAGGTATCCCAACTTTTTTTTTACTTTATCTGCAGCAGAAACAAAATGGTATCATTTAATTAATATACTATTACGTATAAAAAATAAAAAGGAATGCACCAAAGAAGAATTCAAAAGTATGTCTTGGGAAACAAAATGCAGTTTAATTCAGCAAGACATGGGCACGACACTTTGATTATCAAGTAAGGAAATTATTCAACTGTATTTTATTGCACAAAACTAATCCAATAGGTAAAATAGCAGATTACTTTTATAGAGTTGAATTTCAACAAAGAGGATCACCACATATACATGCATTGCTATGGATTGATAATGCACCACAGTATAACATAGACAAAGATGACAAAGTTATAAGTTTTATTAACAAACACATAACATGTCACAAGTCAGAAGACACTTCTTTAGAATGTTTACTTCTATTACAAAAACACGGGCATACTAAAAATTGTCGTATTAAACATAAAAGAACATGCAAATATCAATACCCAAAATATCCTATGTCATGTACTATGATATTAAAGCCATTAGAATTAGATGAAAAAGATACTATCTTAAAGAAACACATAGATATCATTAATTCTACAATGACCACAGAACATTTTCAAAGTTACACATATGAAGAGTTTTTACAGAATATGCAATTAACAGAAGAACAATATATAAAATGCATACGCTTACAAATAAACAAAACAACTGTTGTTTTAGAAAGAACACCAGCTGAATGTTTTATCAATCATTACAATAGAACAATTTTACAAGCATGGCAAGCTAACATAGATATACAGTATGTCCTAGATGCATATGCTTGTGCTGTATATATTGTATCATATATTTGTAAATCACAGCGTGGGCTAGGCAAAATAATAGCACAAGCTGCAAAGGAAGTTTCCCAAAATGTAAACATTAAAGAACAATTAAAGCACATTGGCAATACATTTTTAAATTGCAGAGAAATTAGTGCCCAAGAAGCTGCTTATCTTATATTGCAAATGCCACTAAGGAAAGGTTCTAGATCATTTGTATTTATCAATACAAGTATACCAGACAAAAGAACATACTTAATGAAAGACATAAAGACTATAAATATGATGCCAGAAACATCAACAGAAGTACAATTTGACAATATAATTAATATGTATAGCAAGCGTACAATAACATTAGAACAATGTACTTTAGCTGATTATGCATCTAAATATGATACAACACTAAAAACTAAAAAAAAAAGTTAAAAGCAGCTATGATGATTTACTTTTAGAAACTAATTTTTATAGCTCAGATGATGAAGAACTTCCAATAGGTGAATTAGTTAATAGTAAAACCAGCAAAATATACACTCCATGTAAAAAAACAAAATAATACGCTATCGCAGATTTGAAAAAGTTAATGCCCTGAAAATTATTACAGAGAATTGCTAATGCTTTATTACCCATGGAGAAAAGATAGTAATATAATTTCAGAAAAAATACATACTATGAAAGATACTTAGAAGTACAAACAGAAGCCGATAACAACTATTACTTATATAATAAGCAACATATAAGGCATACTGATGAAGAAACACATAATGATGACAATATGCTAACACTACCAGCTTCACCTATAGCAGCGATATCAATAGATGACAAAGAAATTAATACACAAGATTATCAACAAGATACACAATATGACCTAGCATTAGATTTAGGAATTAGAAGTATAATAGAAGAATTATTAATAAACAATCTACTTTCGCAAGAAGAATACAATAATATTAGGCAAAATTTAACATCTGAACAACTAAATTTTGTATATCACCATTTGAATTGGCTGAAAACACAAACAACAGCTTTTTTTACATTTTGTACTGGCGGTGCAGGAGTAGGTACAAGTTTTCTTATTACTGCACTTTATCAAACTTTGCTAAGGTACTTCAATACTAAAGCAGGAGAAACACAGATCAGCAATAAAAAACAACAAATGCAATGCCCCCCTCACTGAACATTGGCACAACAGCAAACATAAGGCAGAAGACCTGAGATGGTGTGTCATAGAAAAGATAGAACTGTCAAAACGAGGAGGCAACATTGAGAATAAAAGAAAAATAAGAGAACAATTCTACATGTGCAAATTTAAAACCTTTACACATGGACTGAATAACCGAGAAGAATGGGAAAGAATGTATAAATAAACTGAAACATGTAGGTTCCCACGAAAAACCAGATTGTTTAAATAGTTCTTCTCGAGAAACATTAAGAGTGATTTACTATAATGTAGAAGTTAATCACCGAAGGAAGTATAAACTGATCTGTAATAGTAAAAAATTAGGCACAACCAATACTGTAGGCTTTAACTCGGAAACCCGCCCAAGATGGCGACCAAAATAAATGACACTGTAGACATTCAGATCCAACATAGCACTAGATATAGGTTGGCTGAATTGGAACTAAGAATAATAAATACTAACAAGAATTAGGTTTCGAGAATATGATATCCCTCGGATAGGAAATAAAAACGACAGGTGTTTTCTTATGTGTTAAGTAAAAATCAACACGCGTCACAGGAATCTTCGGTAAAAGGCTCACTAAGAGTATGCCTCAATAAATACAAGTTCCCAATATGCATACGATGTATGTAGTAATATTTGTTGAGATAAGCGCATCTTCCCCCATGAAGTGAGATATATGACATCAGTATGTTTACACCACTCTAAGATGGCCGACAGGTTCTCAACATTATACAGCACGTGGTTAATTAAGGATAACCATGGACCGGACTTGAACGCTTAAAAAACAGGAAGCGAGTTAGACGGGTTACCGAACAAGATCCGCAAGAGACGAAAACAAGGAGGGACCAGGTGAGAATGGGTCGCGCCTAGGGCTTTTTGTCATAAGGAAGGAATCCTTGTAACGAGAAAGGGTGGAAAACTATAGAGTATAGTTGATAAGAAGGACCACGCATTTTAGTCCCTAGAAATGCTAAGGGTGGGAGGCACCGGGAATGCTGAGATATTCTGCCGTGAAACCACACTTAAAGGCTAAACTCTTCCTCCTGTTGTAAACATGGCCCGCTCTTTTGTAACATGAACTCCTATATGAGAACAGCCACGGAGAAGGGTACTAATTGTTTTAATTGCTTCTATTCACATAATGACGTGGGAGTAATAAATAAGAAGCATAAGCCCACGATAAATAGTACACCACAACAATCACGTTAAATCAGTGGATTAGAACACAACAACGATAAGAAAGAGGCTCAGTATAAATAAAACCTTAACAAAAATGTCAGTAAGATAGTGCAATAATAGAGGCAATTCAGTAAATATTTTAAGTCGAATAACAATACTCCTGAATCTGGTGTGCAATCATAGGAGTTCTGTAAACTTGTAGTATTAATGCCGCCAAGATGTTTAGAGAAAAAATAGAACTAAGATGGTTAATGAGGAAAATGTAGCATGTTCCTAAACTCAATATCTTGTTTCATGTAGTTACACGCTGAAAGTGGGAAGATTGAAGTACTCCCTGGCGAGAGCACACGAGAAAGGAATGTAATAACCTTAAACTCATCAGGAGATGCCATATTGAAAATCCTTTTAATTCTGGTAAGGAAAGATAACGCTACAATTAAGCAGGAGTATAGTATGAATATCAGAATATAAGAATAGTACCTTAAATAGACCTTATGTTTTTCACAAATAGGTCCAGCCAGAACACAAGCATGGCTATTCCACATTTTTCGTCCCTGCAACTCAACAGGGGAAGGGGCGTCCATCGGGAGGCCTACTTATTTGGATCAGGATAGATCTGAATTGTGAAGTTACTGTTAAACATATCCCCACCAATGACATACTTCACATAACTGTTAAAAGGCATTCCGACGGAAATGTCTTGGAACTCTTCTGTGTTTATGCCAGAGGTCTACCAGGGGGTCAATCTTCACCCATACTAGAGCTGTTAGACAATAGGCTATCCTCCCTCCCCTCTAAATCCTCAGTATTGGTGGGAGGTGATTTTAATTGCACTTTTGAGCCCCTTGATGAGGAGGACCACTTGGGTTCTCATAATAAATTAGGGAACCAGTTCATCCCATCCTTATCACTGGCCCCAATTAAGAAGTGGTCTGCCAGAGCTATTCAGCTAAACGCCCTGGTGTCTGCCCACGACCTATGGGCCTTAAATGGCCGCACTACATCAGACCGTATGGGCGCTATGACCTTTAATCGAATAGGCTGCCCGTCACGGATTGATTATATCCTTTTAGATGTTTGGTCATGGGCTAATCTTGTTGATATGGAGGTCTGTCAGAGGATTGATAGTGACCACAATCCCCTTTGTATGGGTATGTTCTGGGGTGACAATATTGGCAATAATGCCTTAAATGGGCTGATCACTAAAGAATTAGTTCCCTCTAACTGTAACCGCAGGCTTAAATGGAACGTGGTAAGGTGTGATGAAGGGACACTTGACAACATCAAAGTTTTAGTTCTGGCTGCTTCGAGTGCCTTGGCATCAGCTCACCAAACTTCTCTCCAGTCCCGGGGATCCACGTTAGCAGCTAAGTATAAGAATTTAATAGGGGAGATTAGTATGTTCTTTTCTAAAAAAAACAAGGGATGTCCACTGATTAAACACACCCAAAGGAAGGGTAACCTTTGGTATACTGTCTCTTGTAGGGAAAAAAGAAAAGCCATCTCCTAGGCTATAAAAAATAAGGATATACTAGCTGCCAAAACAGCAAGACAAGATTATCGCATTAGCATTGCGAAAGCCAAAAAAGATTGGGAAGAGGAACATTGGCAGGCATTAAAGGAAGCGGCTCATGGGAAAAACGCCACTGTATTCTGGAAACTGATAAATATTCTTGACAGACGTGGTGCTGAGCCCATCCCAAATCATATAACTGAGTGCCAATGGCACTCTCATTTTTCTAAATTATATGGCGAAGGCAGCCTGGACGTTGTGCCAGCCCTTCCAGCACTAGATACTGGCTGTTTGGCTCAACAAAATAGTGACACCATAGATGTGTTGTTTACGCCCCGTGAAGTTCAGGAAGCTATTCATAAAATAACACCTGGCAAGGCACCCGGCCCGGATGGAATTCCGGGGGATCTACTGTTGCATAACCCCACGGTTTGGGCCGATTTAATTGTAAACATTATGAATCTTATCCAGTCTGGCCACCAAGTACCTGACTCGTGGAAAGGCGCCAAAGTCGTCACTATTTTTAAAAAGGGTGAGAGAGAGGACCCTGCCAACTACAGACCAATTAGTTTAATTGATGTCATTCAAAAAGTAGTTGGTAGGGTCATTATAAATCGGATTGAGTGCTGGCTTATGGAAGATAACATCTTGTCCCACTTCCAGGCAGGATTCAGAGGTAATGTAGGAGCAATCGATCAAGTTTTTAGATTTTGTGCAGTTTTTTGGAAAACAGTGTCAATAGCCAGAGGGAGTCTTTACCTGGCTTTTATAGATTTAAAAACTGCTTTTGATGTAATACCCCGTGCCAAATTATGGGACGTTTTATTGGACATGGGTTTCCCATCCTATTTGCTACAATTTATTATCAAACTTCACGAGGGTACCTATGCTAGGATTCGATGGGGGACGCAGGGACAACTCACAAAGAGTATCCCTGTTAACAGAGGGGTGCGGCAGGGGTGCGTGATGGCCCCCACTTTGTTCTCCCACTTCATAAATGGGGTGGTGAAACATCTGCAAGAGATACCGGCAGATGCCCCCATCATAGCCGGGGAGAAAACGCCATCGCTCCTCTTTGCCGACGACACCCTTCTGTTATCAAAAACCCCCAAGGGCCTCCAAACTCTCCTTGACCAGTTTAGTGTTTTTTGTCAGGAACGGGGACTTACAATAAACACTGCAAAAACCAAACTAATGGTCATGACCGCCAAGAGAAACCACAGGAATATACACCTGACTTTGAATGGATCTCTCCTTGAGGTGGTCGAAGAGTTTGATTACCTTGGTGTTAGAATTAATAATAATATGAAATGGGAACCCCATATAAGTAAAATGATTTTAAACCTTAAAAGAGTTTCCGGCACTATTTTAAAAAAACAGCGTCTCTCAGTGAGCAGGCCAATTGCCCCTGCCTTGTCAGTTTATGAGGGAAAAGCAATAGCCTCAGCGGTTTATGGCTCAGAAATATGGGGCATCGAGAACACCAATAATCATGTCCTAACTGAGAATAAGTTGATGAGGGACTTGGTTTCACTACCAACTTCTACCCCATTAAAACCATTATTTGCAGATCTGGGTAGGAGGTCCATTCTGGACATTGTTCAGCTTCGTCCCCTCCTATATTGGGTACGTTTGAGGAGGACTCCCGAATTAGCTAATTATGCTTTAGTGTTGGATGAAATGTTAAAACTAAACACTTCAGGTAAAATCAAGTGGCTAAATGTCTTAAAACAACTTGTAGCTAGCGTGGGTTTAAGCGATGCATGGGCCTCCCAATCACCTCCACCAAAACAAATGGTAAAAAATGTATACTGGGACTGGATTGAGGCCAAGGCTTTACAGAACCCAAATTGGGGACAATTAACTGAGAACTTTTTGACCCATAAGTGTAATATAAAGCTAGAATTGTTTTTGGATTTTATCCAGATTCCTCGGGATAGGACACTTTATCTGAAATTTAGACATGGAACATTGCCCCTTAAAAATTTCACGTCTAGATGGAGTAGAAGGAGGGAAGAGGATACAAAGTGCCCAGGCTGTACAAATCCTGAAGAATCACTAGGCCACTTCTTTTTTGCCTGTAAAGCATAAACCCTACCTAGGAACAAATGGCTAAAACCTGTATTAAAGAATCTTGGAGTCAGGGATCACAAATCAGCATTACGTATCCTCATCTCCAACACCTCTTGTATGGTTACTATTTGTGGGGTTGCAAAGTTTCTATCATGTGCCTGGATCATTAGGTTAAAGTTGTTAAATAATGTTTCTTCAGTCAACATTCCCACATGATTTGTATATGTATCCTTTTAAATGATGAAATGGTTTTTATATTTATGTGTGTATTGTATGTTTGTACTTTTTATGATACATGTGTCGAATAAAAGTATAATGACTGACTGACTGTAAATATTTTAGGTCGAATAACAATACTCCTGAATCTGGTGTGCAATCATAGGAGTTCTGTAAACTTGTAGTATTAATGCCGCCAAGATGTTTAGAGAAAAAATAGAACTAAGTTGGTTAATGAGGAAAATGTAGCATGTTCCTAAACTCAATATCTTGTTTGATGTAGTTACACGCTGAAAGTGGGAAGATTGAAGTACTCCCTGGCGAGAGCACACGAGAAAGGAATGTAATAACCTTAAACTCATCAGGAGATGCCATATTGAAAATCATTTTAATTCTGGTAAGGAAAGATAACGCTACAATTAAGCAGGAGTATAGTATGAATATCAGAATATAAGAATAGTACCCTAAATAGACCTTATGTTTTTCACAAATAGGTGCCCACTTGTATTTTTAAGAATAAATACACCAAATATGCGTATTGAGACTACTAGTCAACATAGAAATTATCGTTTATCTGAGATTCATCATATCTCTACTAGTAAGTATTGAGAATAGAAGCACAGTGAGCTTGAATGGAATAAGACCATAAGACTCCATAATTATAATGCATCTGTCTGTAATCAATACAGGAGCATAACAACCATCTGGAATCAGCGCCTTAATTTATTACGAGGCTTATTACTCATACTGATGAAAGGCAACCAATAAGGTAGGTGTTTACCCCATGGATGAATGATGTTGACTCCAGTGACAACTATGATAGGTTAATAGTTGCCGCAAATGGGCAACAATATGTATGAATGAGAGGATGTATGCAAGACAACGGGAACACAAAATGAGCACAGGGAAAGGTTCGAATGTAAGACCTATAGAAGATAATGTAACTTTGGAATGAAGGTATACAAATTTACAAGACAGAAAAGGAGTAGTTTTGTATTTACAAGCAATTTCTGTATGCGATAGGATAATTTTTAATAGTATGCAGACAACCAGTGCATTGATTGATAACACATATGGTCTTATTAATTCTGTAAACGTATGCCGAGTACAAAGTATGACTTTATTTATTTTTTAATAATTGCTTTTACAGAACTGTTTTTAAATTGTCCTGAGGAAGGTGGTGCGCACAGCAAAGATCCACCGAAATGCGTCGACTTGGATTTGAATGTACTGTTCGTTGTAAATCCTTTTTAAAAAAGAACTTTTGGTTTTCCTGAAAGTGTTACAAACATAAAAATGCACGGGTACAAATAAGAGTATGCGGATATATACATGAAATACTTGCTAAAAGGAATACATATATGTGTATGTTTTTAACTGAAATTTTTTATATATGGAATTGTTTTTATAAATAATAAAAATCTGTTGTCATAACACATAACTTACCGGCTACGTAGTATATATGATTTTAGACTGTAAGTGCTTTTTGTTGTTCCATTGAAGTCTGAAATAACTGATTGTTTGCATGTCATTTACATTATAATTAGATCCGTAGAAGGGATAGGCCATAGGATTTCTAGTCCTATAGCTAAATGAGGACATAAGGAACTCAAGGGAAGGGGGGGCGTGGCTAAGCGCGCGATGTGAGCAGACGCGCCCGGGCTGAGCTCCGAGTGAAGCTCCCCTACCACGGGCCATTTCTCCTCCATTATCGGCAGTGGCGAGCCCAAACTTGCAACGAGTGCACCCGGGAGCCTCATCCGCCGCCAGGGCGATTTTCAGGCGGATTGGAGCGACGGACCCTCCGACCGGCCACAACCCCGGCACCTACCCGCCCTGGGCTCACTTCCGGCCGGCGGACCCAACTACTAGAGGCCGGGGATCCGGGCCTACGAGGTAGGCCGCGAAGCGTGCATCCTCCCCTGCACACCCTGGAGCGGGGAACAAGATTGTGCCACAGCGCCTGGTGTCCCCGGCAACCCCACCACTCGGGGGCCCCGGAGGCTGACGGCGGTCACGACACCCTGGCCAACCGCGAGCTGTGACGCCAGCCCACCTCTGCCTGACGAAGCTGGGAACACCCAACCGGGCCCCCACTGACATTATTGCCCCCCTGGGCCCCGGCGACCACCAACGGAGGCTGTGAGGTCCTGTTTCCTGGGCCCCTGTCCCTACCCTCCGCCCTGCAGCAGCCGCTAACCGGCGACGGACCTGGCGACACTCAGGGACCCAGCCCACGCGGCACACAGAACGCGACCACAACTAAACAGCCACACCGGCGGCCGGCCCTACACAGAGGAGACTACCCTGTGCCAGCGTGAGCGAGGAATCAGTGTGGCCCTGCACTCATCACCACTGCTAGTCCCGAACTGAACCACTCGGAGCCCCACACAGCGCTAGGCGGTGTCCAGAGTCGCCTAGCCAAGCGTACCCTTCCAGGCCCGAGAGGCGGACACGACCGGAGAGACCACGCGGCCCGGCCTAGCGGACCAACACGTGGCGCTGCCAGGGGGGCGGTCCGCCATTGAGACACTTACAGTGACGGCCAGCGGCACATGAGGGCTCCCACATCAGTCGAGACGCCGCCATCTCGCCCTCCCCTGACGGTGTCATAGAGCAGGATCCTGAGGGCCTGGCAGCATAACGGTCCCCCCCCGCCAACCGCGCACCGCCCGTTACGAGTGGAACAGAGCGCCTAACCTTGTGGCCATCACGCACAGGACTCAACAGTGTTCATTGCGGGGGCCTACCCACCCGGCTGCCTTGCAGCGTCGACCAGCCCCATGTCAGGGGGGACCAGAGCGAAGACCGGCACCGGCGGGACACTGAACAAAGGGAAGATGGTGAAGAACTCTGAGGCTGACCAGACTGCCTCCAAATTGGACACTATGCTGGCGGCCATGGAGCACCTGGAGGAATCCATGCAGCTGACCCGTACATCGCTGGAGACCAAGATCGATAAGGTGGCGGTGGACCTGACGCATCTCCGAGCGGACCACAAGAAATTGTCCGAACGCACCACGGCCCTGGAACAAACGATGACGGAGACCTCGCCCAAGCTGGCACAGACGGACAAGCACGTACGTGACCTGCTCAACCGGGTGGAGTTCCTCGAGGACAGGGCGGAGGATGCGGAGGAACGGGCCAGGAGAAACAATGTACGCATAGTAGGCCTGCCGGAACGATGGGAGCGGAGGGAGACAGCGGAGCACATGGAGGCCTGGCTCCGAGAACTATTGCCAGAGGGCACACTTTCACCGCATTTTGTAGTGGAAAGAGCGCACAGAGTACCGTCCCGTCCACCCCCGGAGGGCTCCAACCCGAGACCAATGCTTATGCGGGTACTAAACTACCGTGATCGTGACGCCATCCTTCGCGAAACACGGAAACTATCGGATATAAAGGTGGACAACGCCAAGGTGATGTTCTTCCCCGACTACACAGTGCAGGTCCAACGACAACGTCAATCGTTCTTAGCGGTGAAACAACGCCTCAGACGTCTGGCTCTCAAGTACTCACTACTGTTCCCGGCACGCCTCCGAGTGGTGGCACAGGACAAGACCCACTTCTTTGATACTCCTGAGGCAGCGGAGACCTGGTTGGATTCTGGGGTAGATACGGGTCACGGGTCCGCACCGACGGAGCAACGCAGGAACCGAGGCACCCGCAGACGAAGACACCGGCGCACCTCGAGGGCCGGATCACCAGCCGCGGACACCGAGATAGGCCCCACACCGGAGCAAATTCAGAATGAACAGCAAGAGGCCCTCCGGATAGCAGCTGAGATCAGTGGATCACAGTCACCCATCCTGATCTCCAACGCAAGCCCGCGATCACGCGGGAGCGAAGACGACGAATATTTGTACGGACTGCCAGATGATCTGAATACAGAGGGCCTACCAGATGTCACACCCCAAATGGCGGACCTGATAGCATAGCAACCCTCCTCACCCTAGCCCTGGCTGGGCCACTGCAACTGGCGACACTCAGCAGTTTGTACCCTACCATGGTTGACCCACTTGGAGACCCCCACCGGCACTTCTAGAGACCCCGGTGGCCACAGCCGGTTCTATCCCCGGGGCCTGTGCTCTGCTTCCGACCCCCCCCACCTCCCGGATGGGCCATGTGCTGCCACTGCCGCTGGGAAGGGGGGACGGAGCCGTTCCACTCGAGTAACATCGGAAACACTGTGTTGGAGGGGTGGACGGACCCCTAGAGGTGAGTGCCCCCCCGGGGGTAAAGCAGATAAGGTCCCCCTGGAACTAAACATCCGAGTCATGTGACATTAGACACTCTGGCCCTGCTTGAGGGCACTGCCATTGACTTCTGCTGCCATTTGGCCCACTGCCCGTGGAGGGGAGCCACCACGGCTCCCTTGGCCTAGTGAACTACTTTGTTTTACCTACGTGACGTACTTTGTCATCCCCCCACTGAACTCACAGATTGATTGAGCTCGTTGGAGCGTTTGGGCGACGACTTGTTTTGTTGTTGCCCTTTTGGTATTATGGTTCTGTTCCTGTTCTTTTTGAGACTAGTGTCGGCACTGCAGTGTTACAGTGCGCATTCCTGGGTCTGTGTGGGATGGCGAGTGGGAAAAATGGCCATTGATAACTGCTGCTGTGCGTGTGTGGGCGGGGCGGGCTGGGGGTTGGGGGGGCGAGTGCTTGGGCGAGATGGATACTGTGATGTCTACGGTTAAATTTTGTACTTGGAATGTCAGGGGCATGCACACACCCTCGCGTAGATACCAGGTGTACTCCTATCTTAAAAGACATCAGATACAGATTGCACTACTACAGGAGACCCACCTGGTCGCCACTGAGGTAGCCACACTTCGCCGTAGGTGGAGGGGGAAAATATTCGCCACGACCTTTTCAGCGTTTGCACGAGGGACTCTGATCTGGGTACGGCCGGGGGTTTCCTTTGCACTGACACACAGCAGCGTTGACACTGAGGGGCGCTATGTTTTCATACAGGGCAGACTAGACGGGCAACAGATTGTTATAGCCTCCATCTACGCACCTAATGTCGAACAGGGAAAATTTCTAACACGATTATCGGCAGTGATTGCACTTTGGCCTGATGTACCCCTGCTGCTGGGTGGGGATTACAACAGTGTGCTAGATGTCTCCCTTGACCGCTCGTCCCCCCCGACGATGATCGCCCCTGCGCAAGCAACCTCCAGGGCCCTACTTGATTGGGCGGCGCAGTGGAACCTACAAGATGCCTGGCGAGTCAGAAACCCCACCGCCCGGATGTATTCCTACTACTCTGGGGCCCATTTGTTGCACGTCAGACTAGATAGATATATGATGTCCCGCGACCTGATCCCTTCCGTGACAGACACTGATTATCTGGGGCGGACACACTCAGACCACAACCCACACACTCTAGTTTATGGATGGAGGCGACCACGCCCTCCTGTACCCACATGGCGCCTACAACCGGATCTCCTTCTCGACACCCCATTCCGAGAGGAGATATCTAGGAGGGTGATACAGTACTTTGAGGACAATAGCGACTCGACCTCGTCCCCGAAAATTGAGTGGGACGCCTTCAAGGCAATGATCAGGGGGAGCTGCCTCGGAGTACAGGCGGGCCTACGGGGACAGGTGGAGAGAGACCTGATACGGGTGGAATAGGCGCTACTAGACAAAGAACGGGAGGCGGCGGAGGGCGAGGACTCCCGGCTGGCCTCGGCCAGGGTGGATCACGCTCTATTGATGGAGAGGCTGAAGAACATTAATTTCGCGGCGCACTCCGCACGCACCCATAACGCAGGTGATAATGCTGGCAGGCTCTTGTCGTGGCTGATACGACAGGACACCCAGTCCATGTCGGTGCTGTCGATCCGTACGACTCAGGGTGTTGAAGTCTACACCCAGAAACAGATACACGAAGCGTTCACGTCACATTACAGGTCCTTATACAGCTCACGGCTGCGGGCCACCGTGGTGGAGATCACGGACTATCTGGCGACACTACAACTTCCGACAGCCACTCCTGCCCACCAGACGGAGCTCGGTGCTGCGCTTACCAGCGAGGAACTACGGGAGGTGATTTTTTCCCTCTCCAATGGCAAGGCACCGGGCCCTGACGGGCTCCCGGCTGAATTCTACAAGGCCTACTCATTGGTGTTAATACCGGAACTGTTGAAGGTGTATAAGGCGGCATCGGAAGATGCTGAACTCCCAGCGTCCTTGAATGAAGCCAACGTGATCTCCCTGCTAAAACCAGGTAGAGAGGCAACCGAGCTCGGCTCGTACAGACCATTAGCGCTCCTCAACACCGATTACAAAATCTTAGCAGTGACATTGGCCCGGAGGCTTGCACCACTAGTCCCCATGCTGGTACACTCTGACCAGAATGGCTTTGTGCCCTCCCGGAGCACGTCTTACAATCTGCGCCGCTTTTTCAGAGTCCAACGGTATGCGACTCCCACCTGGCCACGTTCAGGATGCATAATACTTGATCTGGAAAAAGCGTTTGACTCGGTGGAATGGCCCTATCTCCTCCGAGTCCTCGAGAAGTACGAGCTGGGCGACGCCTATGTCCAGATGGTGGGGCTCCTCTACCAGGCACCCGAGGTACGAGTCCGGACTGGGCGATTGTTCTCTGACAGGATTCGGATTGGGAGGGGCACCAGGCAGGGCTGTCCCCTCTCCCCCCTATTATTTGCCCTTGTGATGGAGCCATTGGCAGAACTGCTCCGTGCCTCCGGCGACACCTGGGGTATCCCGCTGGCAGATGGCATCCACTCGGTGTCTCTGTATGCCGACGACTTGTTGTTATATATCAGGGACCTCGCCCATATACCCGCGGCAATCACGGATATCTTTCAAACGTTCGGAGACATGTCAGGACTCTGCGTTAACTGGGTTAAATCGGGAGCTTATGCGTTCAGGGACACGATGCCACAATGTGATGTGCGCATGATGGGAGAGACGCTCCGATGGCACCCGACGGTATTCAGGTATCTAGGGATCCTCATATATCGGGACCCTATAGATCTCCTGGAGGGCAACCTCGTGAGAGCCATATCCTCGCTATCGGCCCAGGTCACGTTCTGGAACTCCCTCCCATTGAATGTGCCGGCCCGAGTGGCGCTAACCAAGATGATAATGCTCCCCCGGCTCCTCTACTTTTATGCTAACCTACCAGTGTATGTACCGGCACGCATATTCAAGGGGTTGGAAGCCCTCACCAGGCGCCTCATCTGGAATAAAGGGCGCCCCCGAGTAGCATTGAGGACCCTCTACGCGGCCTCAGACTCTGGTGGCTTGGCAGTTCCCAATCAGGAACTTTATTATTTAGCGGCCCAGCTACAATGGGTTGCCTACTGGCTGAGTGGTAAGAACCTGATGGATACGGCCACGATCGACACTACCCTGTCCCCCGTACAAGTGCTGACACTCTTCCACCCCCTGACGCGGGGCCGACCCCCCGTTCAGATCCATGTGGCAGTCGCGAGGCAGTGCTATGTGCGGAGCCTCAGACTCACCAACAGTACGGTACCCTATGCCCCGAACCTGCCTCTACTGGGGACCCACCTGGGTACTGGCGCGCTGTCTTCAACCGAGCTACGCAGCTGGACTGCGACAGACTTGGACGAACTAGGCGGCCTGTATAGTGACGGAGAGCTGTTGCCTTTCGAGACCTTGGCCGCAGACACCGGCCTGCCAGTGGGCCAATTTCTGGCGCACGCCAGGCTTCTCCGCGGGCTAACGAAGGCATGGGGTGACTTGGCCCACGAGCCGTCCACACATATGCTAATCCAGTATCTGCATGTGATGGGCGACGGT
Organism: Lissotriton vulgaris; assembly: GCF_964263255.1. NCBI lineage: Eukaryota > Metazoa > Chordata > Amphibia > Caudata > Salamandridae > Lissotriton > Lissotriton vulgaris. The sequence continues at coordinate 124,181 of NW_028255489.1, read as the reverse complement.
TCCCATATAGTGCATTGGTTGGCACAAGCGCTACACAGTCATACTCAATTCTCCTCCCAAAGGCTGAGAGAGAAGTGGACGACCGACCGGGTTAGTGTCTGGTCAGACAAACAGTGGGCTGCGGTATTGGCAGGCGCCAGAAATATTCCACGCAACGCGGGATTTAAGATCATCCAATATTACATAATACACCGCGCGTATTTGTCCCCAGACAAACTGAATCGCTACTTCGGACTCACGTCGTCGGCGTGCCCCAGGTGCGGCCTCCAGAACTCAGACTTCCTACACGCACTCTGGAGTTGCGCCCAACTCACCTTGTACTGGTCGGCGGTCGCTGACACATTGACGGCGGCCACGGGCGATACCCTCCCCAAGACGTGGGAAGCATGCCTACTGGGGCTCTACAAGAGAACCAAACAGACCAAACTAAGGGCACGTTTCTGGGACCTAGGACTCATCACAGCTAAGCGGCTCATCACGAAACGATGGAAGAGTGCCACCCCCCGCCCCCTGTTGACTGGCGCCGCTCTTTTGACAACTGGGCTTGCGCGGAGAGTGTGTCTCTACACAGGGAGGAGACCGCGGGCCTCCGGAAGTACCCGATTGCCCAAGACTGGGACGCTGCCCTGACCGCGTACCACCGGGCGTGCACCCGGGTCGGTATAGGGTAACCGCTCCGACGCGGAACCGTGAGGGTCTTGTCGTCTACCGTCTGGTTGTGGAGCGAGCCCCCCCCTCCCTTCCCTCCCCCGGCCACCGAGGTCCTGCCCAGCGGGAGGAGCCCCCTGTCGTTTCTCCCCCCCCCCCGCGACCGCAGCAGCCATACATACTCAGCCGCCCCCGCCCCCACACGGCCCACATAGGGTGCAACACACACAGCTAGGATCACTGATACATTACTGTACACGCACATGCTAGTCCGACTGTTGTTTAAATGTTTCTCCCTCCCCCCATCTTTTACTTCCCTGTTGTGTTTCCTGGTTGGCAGCGTGATTGTTTCTACTGTACCCATGATGATGTCCGATTTCCCCTCCCCGTTTACTCTTCACACAATGCCTGTTGGACACTGCCAAGATCAGGAGACTGTAACCCAGCGACCCATGTAACAGTGTGGGATGTGATCCTGCCTTTGACTACTTCTGTGCCGACCAGGAAAAGCGGCCTAAGACAATGGTTGTTGGCTTACGAGACCACCTTGGTCCTTTTGCAGTGCTGCGGGCTACGAGCACCGCAACCCGAGACTTTTTCTGGCACTGCCGTTTGCGGACTAATGCATCTCCCCTGGCTACTGTTTATTTCCACTTATGTATGACTGACATGTCAAAGCATGCTACTAGCTGGGTAACGTTTGTAGTAATTGTTCTTTTTTATGACATTGTGTGATCAACTGCCTTATTACCTGTGAAACTAAATAAAGTTTGGGACCATTGGTCTTAAAAAAAAAAAAAAAAAATAAGGAACTCAAGGGAACTCTCTTTATTTGTTTGTCTCTACGCACCCTGTTCCCTTGACACGTAAGGGTTACTCTCCTTTGATTTACACTGAAAAAACAAACAACAGCTTTTTTACATTTTGTACTGGCGGTGCAGGAGTAGGTAAAAGTTTTCTTATTACTGCACTTTATCAAACTTTGCTAAGGTACTTCAATACTAAAGCAGGAGAAAATCCTGACAATATTTATGTTTTACTTACAGCACCAACAGGAAAAGCAGCACATAATATAGATGGACAAACATTACAAAGTACATTTAAAATACCAGTCTCTCAAACGTTAACATATAAACAATTAACACATGAAAACAGAGGTGCACTACAAAGTAAACTAATGCATTTAAAGGTATTGATAATAGATGAAATGTCTATGGTAGGTACAAATATTTTCACCTTTATCACAATAGAATGCAAGAAATAAAAGCATCAAACAAGCCTTTTGGAGGAATATCTATATTAGCTATTGGAGACTTTTACCAATTAAAACCAGTATTTGGTACATATATATTTGAAAACTCAAAGAACATGTATGGACCATTGAGTACAAACTTATGGCAAACACATTTTAAATTATATGAACTCACAAAAATAATGAGACAAATAAATGATTTGCCATTTGCAGAAATGCTTAATAGACTAAGAATAGGTGAACATACAAATGAAGATGTAAAACAATTAAAAGCTCGCCAAATAGAACCTGACTCAAGTATAATACAATCCATACCCTATATAATGGGTACAAACAAAGAAGTTAATGAAATAAATAATAATGTTTTAACGCAACACATAAAACACTATCCAATGTATACAGCAGTAGCAATAGATACAGTAGCAGCAGACCTAAGTAAAGAAGTAAAAGAAACAATAATAGAAAGATTACCTACAAACTCAACACAAACAATGGGCTTGCAAAAGATATTACATATTGCCATTAACTTACGTTATGATCTAACTTCGAATATTAATGTTAATGATGGTTTAACTAATGGTGCAACAGGAATAGTTGAATATGTAGATAATACAAATGATATTCCAATTGTTATTTGGATACATTTTGACAATCACAAAATAGGTACACAGACAAGACAACAAAACAAGCACCTATACCATACAAATATTTCTCATACATGGACACCAATATTACCAATTTCTCGACATTTTCAATATAGCAAAAAGTTTATAACTATAATACGAAAACAATTTCCATTACGACAATCATCTGCACGCACTACACATAGAACACAAAGTGAAACAATAGAACCATTATATATACATTTTAATAACAACAAAACACATCACTTACATTATGTAGCAATTAGCAGAGCAAAATCTTTAAAAAACATATACATAAAAAATTTCAATGAATGAAAATAAAATAGTAACACATCAAAAAGTACATAAAGAAATGTTCCGCTTAAAAACATATATGTTGTTAGAAATATCTATAACACAAATACAACAATATAACAAACATTTTACAATTATAGTACATAACATAAGGTCATTACAAAAAAATTTCAAACCAATGAAAGCTGATACTAATATATTAAATGCTGACATATTATGCTTAACCGAAATCAATATAACACACAAAACACCTGACAACACATATTGTATTGACCACTATAATTGTATGTTATTTGACCAATTTTTTAACAAACTTACAAAACATGGAATTGCTATATATCACAAAAAGCAACATATAATACATCCCATATTTACAACTCAACAACAAATTGACATTGTGCAAATGACACAAACAATCAACAACACAGATTTGATACTATTTATATACAAACCACCCAAAGTTGCAATACAAGTATTTTTAACAATTTTGACAACTACATTAAATGCATACCCAAATCATAAATATATCATAATGGGTGATTTAAATACTAATCTACAACAAACAACACACAATACAAAATTGCTCCTAACTTACATGAAAACACATTTTAATTGCGAACAAAAAATGACCACACCTACAACAGACTTCAACTCTTTGCTAGACCACATTTTTACAAATGTACACCTTACAAATTACGGAACATTAGAATCGTACTATAGTGATCACAAACCAATAGGGCTAGCTATTTGAATAAATGCATTAAATTGTTTGCTGTACAAATTGTTATTTTTCAATTATTATTTAGTATGTTTCTCTATTGAAGAATTAAAGAACATCATAGAAAATGATACAAAGCCATACCAAAAAGCAATACGTGTCAACATTATTAGATGTTCATCAAAGACTTATTATTGAAATGCAAAACAAGAAAATAAAGTTTTATACCATATGGCTTTTGGCAGATGAAACTGGCTGTATAAAAGCAACATGTTATAATGAAGATTACTATAATCAAACTAAAGAGCAAAATGGAATGATGATTCGAAATTATATTATCAAAAATACTATATTGTTATTAACAAAACAAACAAAGATTGCAAGGATGCCACCACTTACAATTTCGTCAGCTGTTATCCAGGAGGCTGAATACATTTTACAGCCACCAGCACCACCAGTATCTCCAATAAAGGCTGCACGAGGAGCTACTGTGAAGACACTACTGAGTGTGTCAGGGACAGTAACAGAGGTAAGCTGCATTCAATTACTTTTTTTTAACTGCAAACATTTGCCTATCTTTCTCTATTACCTCAAAGAAATGAAAATTTTAAAAATGTATAGCTATAACTAATTGTCTCTAATAAGGATGCACTTTACAATGTTTTCATATATGGATTTTAGCACACAACTTGTAAATTACAATGCCCAAATTCATGGATCTATTTTATAATGTTTACTATAGCCTGTAAAACAATGTTTTGGTAAACATTAACTCAACATCCTATAAGATACGGAAAACCGCAATTAATTACCAATATGAAGTAAGTAAAGCACTTTATATGTCTACCTATATACAAAATATTGCTAAATACAATGGAACTTACCTATAAGTAGCATTTACCTGTTTCAAACAACTACTTCTACAACAAAAGAAAATTGTACAATGCTACTTAAAACAAGTAATTGCTATAATCATATTTTTTAAAACACTATCTTATAAAATAAGCATTTTTTGCATTTTTGCCATATTTTATGCTACTCCCAAAAATTGCCTCAATCTTGACCGCCAACTACCCTTTTTTTCACACAGCTTATACTACTCCAAAAAAAACCATCTCAATCTTACCCCCAGCTTCCCTTGTATGCCTCAAAAAGAACTACAACTAATATATTACATGTTAACAACTAAACAACAAAGTATAATAGTTGTCTTTTTTTTGCATAGTACATTTATATTATTGCACACAACTAAATTAATTGCTATACATTCGCTTTTGTAGCTGTTGTGATTTCCTCAATTATTATTTCTTAACCTCATAGCTGCTATTACACATTTCTCCCCAGTGCTGCGCTGTCCATTAGAACTAGTGCTGAATGGACGTTCAATGGTCGTGCGCAGCACTGGGGAGGTAGCGCTGCTGACGACCATTGGCCGTCAGCAGCACTTAAGGGGTTAACTTACCATCTGCTTGTTATACTACTACAAGTCTTGCAGTAAAAAAAAAATATAAACAGCTTACACCATTGCAACTACTGACATTCCAACAATTAAACAACAATATAAGGTAAGTAAAGCCGTTTATTTATTTTATTATTTGCAAAAATGCCTAACTATACACAACTTGTAACTTACAATGCCCATGTTCATGGAACTATTTTATAATGGTTACTATAGCCTGTAAAACAATGTTTTGGTAAACATTAACAGAACATCCTATAAGATACGGAAAACAGCAATTAATTACCAATATGAAGTAAGTAAAGCGCTTTATATATCTACCTATATACAAAATATTGCTAAATACAATGCAGCTTACCTATAAGTAGCATTTACCCGTTTCAAAAAACGACTTGTACAACAAAAGCAAATTGTACAATGCTACTTAAAACGAGTAATTGCTATAATCATTTTTTTAAACACTACCTTATAAAATAAGCAATTTTTGCATTTTCCCATATATCTCTACTCCCCAAAATTGCCTCAATCTTTACCCCAACTTCCCTTTTTTTCACACAGCTTATACTACTCCAAAAAAAATCTCAATCTTTCCCCCAGCTTCCCTTTTATGTCTCAAAAAGAACTACAACTAATATATTACATGTTAACAACTAAACAACAAAGTATAATAGTTGTCTTTCTTTTGCATGGTGCATTTATATTATTGCACACAACTAAATTAATTGCTATACATTCGCTTTTTTAGCTGTTGTCATTTCCTCAATTATTATTTCTTAACTTACCATCTGCTTCTTATACTACTACAAGTCTTGCAGTAAAAAAATATATAAACAGCTTACACCATTGCAACTACTAACATACCAACAATTAAACAACAATATAAGGTAAGTAAAGCAGTTTATTTATTTTATTGATTGCAAAAATGCCTAACTATACATAACTTGTAACTTACAATGCCCATATTCATGGAACTATTTTATAATGGTTACTATAGCCTGTAAAACAATGTTTTGGTAAACATTAACACGACATCCTATAAGATACGGAAAACAGCAATTAATTACCAATATGAAGTAAGTAAAGCGCTTTATATATCTACCTATATACAAAATATTGCTAAATACGAATCCTGTGAAGGGTTGGGGGAAAAACATGGCGGCCGGCTAGGTAGCGGGTCGCGGGTGTAAGGAGAGTGGCGGTGCTGCTGAAAGTGCTGGGCGTTCGGTGCTGGTAGTTATTTTTTGAAGCTCTTACCTTGGTGCTGCTGAGCTGCTTCTTTGTCCTGTTGGAGGCTTAACAGCCCTGCTGAAGCTCGGCTGCGGCTCCGATATCTTGTTTGTCTGGCCGCCATGTATTGCTCCCGCTAGGAGGCAGCGGGAAAGAGGGACGGTGAGCTGTTCGGAGCTTTCGGCCGACCGCGGTCGCGGACAGCCTGTCGAGTGTTGGGCAGCAGTGGTTTCGCCGGGGCTCGGTTCCGGCTCGGTTACTACGTTATCGTGCTTGTTTGTTCTGCCGCCGAGCACCGGCAGCCGCTGCAGAGGTCCCGAGGAGAGGAAGAGCCGTAAACTGCTCGGCACGGTTCGGCTCTGCAAGCTGTGTTGTTTTCTTGTTCAGCTAGTTACTGGTTGTGGCTGGCAGATTAATGGCCATTGTTTAGAAAAACAGCCACAGTAACGTTACCCCTGTAACGGGGGCTTGGAAAGACAGGAGTAGCAGTTTGTAGCTGCTTGGTTATTTGATTTTCAGCGGTGGCGGAGGACTTGCTTGGAGGTATCAGATGTACTGGAGGCACTGGGAGGAGGTATGGACCTACGGAGCACACTGTTTGATAATCTGGATGTGGTTTATTCTGTGACTACAGCGTTTCTCTAAAGAAGTACTGTGACCGGGGGGTGAGGAATTGGGCACCAGCCAGCAGGCAGTGGAGGAAGGGATGTGACTGGGTTCTCACTTTTCTCTCCCTGCTGTTTAGTACGTATCTCATATTCTTTTTGTTATTGCCGTTGTGATCCAGTGGTTCAGACCCTCTGCCCCGTGTCGCATGGCAGAGGCTGAGGGATCTGCACAGCTTTGGGAGGAGCTGGATGAAGATGAAAGCGTCACATCTACACGGACTGCTACTTGGAGAAGAGCAGCATTAGAGCTGAATAGAGGTCGGCGAGCCGTGGCCAGGTCTTCTCCGAGAGGAGTTGGTGGGCGAGGGAGAGGTGTGGAATCCCTGGAAGGGCTGTCACTTAAGTTAGCTGACACTAGGAAGTTGGCAGGCAAGACGGGGGCACCTGAAAAGGAGCTCGAGGTGGAACAGAAAGCAGGTAGTGGGAAGAATAAAGTAACAAATAGTGTAGAGCCCTCCCGGTACCCGTTAAGAAGCATTAAGAAAGTAGAGTTGGGGATTTCCTCAGATAAGCTGAAGAATTCGCAGAAGGAGGTTGACCGGGGAGAGGAGAATAGAGTGGAGCCAGTTATAAAAAGGAGCTGGAAAAAGAGGCTTAATCACCAGTTAGTAACGACACCTTCCCTCACTACTTTCTTTAAACCTGTTCCAAAAATTCTGGTTTTAAAACCGCAAGACACTCAAAATAATCAGCTAAAATCCCAACTAGACTCAGAAGAGGATTTTAGTTTAGTAAATAACTTAGAGAATATTGCAGCTCAAGACTGGTCACGACATACAACTCCCAATAGATTTCAGGTCTTCACTATGGAGGATGAAGGAGAGCTGGTGCAAGTAGCTGGCACGGACAACCTGGATATGTTAATACAGTCAAGCGTAGTCTCAGCAGCGGATAGAATTGATATCTCACCGCAGTTAAGTGTGGGATTAACTGCTGGAGCAAGCTCACAGGGTGAGGTAGCGGGAGGGGGTGTTGATTTAATCTACACAGACTCAGAGAAGAGTCATGTGGATCCTGAACTTGATACCTAGGATCTCTCGGTAGTGGCGCTTCTCAGGAAGCTGGAGAAGGATATTCATGAGGGGTTTGAGGCGTCGAATAGAAGTTTTGAAGACTCAAAGAAAAATCAGGAGAGTATTAGAGCCTCTTGCAGCCAACTTGAGACTAAGTTTGATATTTTGAGTGCCCGCACAGAAGTCCTGGAGTCAGAAGTAAAAGTGATGCGGGAGAGGGTCTTTGATAATCACAAGGAGATTGTGGCTATTAAGTCTAAAGAACGTGAGACAGAAGATAGGGTCGAAAGGCTAGAAAATATGCAGAGGAGGAATAATCTGAAAATCTTAAAATTACATGAAGGAAAGGAGGGGTCGGATATCAAGACTTATATAGTACACTTGTTAAAAACAGAGTTAGAGTTGGAAGAGTCAGAAGAAATTTTACCTAAAGATATACAGAGGATTCACAGAGATCCCTTCCAGTTGAATCCGAACCGCTCCAAACCTAGGAAGATCCTGGTTAATTTTTTGACCTACAACTAAGCCTGTGGAGCTAAGGTTCCTTACATGGAATGTTAATGGTTTGCGAGTGAAGTCTAGGAGGCAGCTGATTTTTTAGTATCTTGAAGAGTCCCCGGCACATGTGATAATTTTACAGGAGACGCACCTGTCTGCAAGTGAGAGTAGGGATATCTTTTCTTCTCAGCAGTGGATTTCTAATGCTTTCTATACTCCTCAAGAGATCGTGACAAAAGGTGTCGCAATATTGGTTAGAAAGGGGGTTAATATCTCTATGGAAGATAAGGTGGCGGATAAGAGTGGAAGATGGGCAATAGTGAAATTGAGGGTGGCCGGGAACAGCTAGTAGTGGTGGGTTATTATGGGCCAAATGTAGATGATGAAACCCCTCTGGATGAGTTAGCTGCAGAACTGCTGGATTTCTCTGGTAAAATAATCATGGCGGTAGATTTCAATGTTGTGTTAGATCATAAATTAGATAGGTCAAATAATAGCAGGGCAGTAGTAAATAGCAAGATGGCAGCTAGGATAAAACTTCTTACTGCTCAGCAGGGTCTTTGTGATATTTGCAGAATAAAAGCAGGGCAGAAGGTAGGGTACACTTTCCATAATAAGAAATATAACCATAAGTCCTGTATAGACTATTTTTTGGTTGATGTAAGATTGAAGGATGAGGTTGCAGAAGTGGAACATCTGGGGGCGCACCTCTCTGACCATTCGGCTGTGGCCTTGAAGTTAATACTAGGAGCGGAGGGTTCGACTTCAACTTGGCGGCTGGATCGGACAGTCCTCTTAGATATGGAATATGTAGGTATCTTGAGGAGTGAGATAAAAGCATTTTTTGAGGTTAATGAGGGTTAAGCTAAAGCGGAAGTTGTTTGGGACACCTGTAAGGCTTTTTTGAGAGGGAGGTTGGGAGCACAGGGCGCCAAGAGGAGAAGATTATACCGGAGGAAAGTTTTGGATTTGGAGATGGAAATTCGCACATGGGAGGAGGCAGGTGTAGGTTCAGGGGGGGAACACTGGGTGAGGAGGAGGTAAAGAACAAGCTGTTTGAGTTAAAGCTAGAATTAACATCTATATTGTCACAAAGAGTTAAGGAAAAATGGGAGGCTAGTCAGTTAGCGCATTTTTCCTATGGTGAAAGGTGCAGTAAACTGTTAGCTTGGAAAGCTAAAAAGGACTTGCTTCGGAATCAAATTAAGGGGGTTAAGACTTCAGTTACGGGGTCTCTGATTACTGATTACCGCAGCATCTAACGACATCACTCCCTCCCAAGACCTCTGCGATGCGTTATCCTCCTTCTTCTACAACAAAATTGCCGACATTCACAACAGCTTCGAGAATACTCCCGGCGAACAACCCTCCCCACCCCCCTCAGATCCTACACCGCCAACTAACAACCTCAGCACCTGGAACCCAATCACCACCGAAGACACCATCTGCCTAATGAACTCAATCCACTCTGGCTCGCCAACCGACCCCTGCCCCCACCACATCTTCAACAAAGCTGACTCCATCATCGCACCCCATCTCCGTGATGTCATCAACTGCTCGTTCAACTCTGCCACCTTCCCAGAAAGCTGGAAACACGCCGAACTCAGCGCCCTCTTGAAGAAACCCACAGAAGACCCCTCTGAACTTAAAAACTACCGACCCATATCCCTCCTCCCCTTCCCCGCCAAAATCATCGAGAAAGCCGTCAACAGCCAACTCGCCGCCTTCCTTGAATCCAACAACTCCCTCGACCCCTCACAGTCCGGCTTCCGAGCCAAACACAGCACCGAAACCGCCCTCATCGCAGCTACAGACGACATCCGAACGCTACTGGACAACGGAGAAACAGTGGCCCTCATCCTACTCGACTTCTCCGCCGCCTTCGACACAGTCTGCCACAGCACCCTTATACAACGCCTCAGCAACATCGGCATACAAGGAAAAGCCTTGGACTGGATCATCTCATTCCTCGCTGGGAGAACTCAAAGAGTCCGACTTCCCCCATTCAACTCAGAGGCCACTGAAGTCATCTGTGGAGTACCACAAGGATCATCACTCAGTCCCACCCTCTTCAACGTTTACATGAGTCCACTCGCCTCCATCGCGCGTCAACACAACCTTAACATCATCTCCTATGCCGACGACACCCAGTTAATCCTTTCCCTCACCAAAGCCCCTAACACCGCCAAAACCAATCTTCACGAAGGCATGAAAGAAGTAGCCGAATTGATGAAACATAGCCGCCTAAAACTCAACTGGGACAAAACGGAGGTGCTCATCCTAGGATCCTCCCCCTCTGCCTGGGATGACTCTTGGTGGCCTTCCGCTCTGGGCACAGCACCCACACCCACAAACCATGCACGCAACCTGGGCTTCATCCTAGACTCCTCTCTCTCGATGTCCAGACAAGTCAACGCAGTCTCATCCTCCTGCTTCAACGTACTTCGTATTCTCAAAAAGATCTTCCGCTGGATCCCCCTCGAAACAAGAAAGTCCGTCACCCACGCACTGGTCACGAGTTGAATGGATTATGGTAACACACTATACGCCGGAATCACAGCAAAACTACAGAAAAAACTCCAACGCATCCAAAACACATCAGCGAGACTCATATTGGACATCCCTCGCCAAGATCACATCACCGGACACCTAAAAGACCTCCACTGGCTTCCCGTCAACAAGAGAATTACATTCCGTCTTCTCACCCACGCACACAAGGCCCTCTACAAACTAGGACCCGAATGCCTCAACACTCGACTGTCCTTCTACACACCCACCCGCCAACTTAGATCGTCCAATCAAGCCCTCGCCGCAGTCCCGCGCATCCGAAAATCCACCATGGGTGGCAGATCCTTCTCCTTCCTGGCGGCCAAGACCTGGAACTCACTCCCCACTCACCTCCGCCTTACTCAAAACCACATCTCCTTCAGAAAAGAACTTAAAACCTGGCTATTCGAAAAAAATTGAACTCCCCTTCCCCAAGCGCCTTGAGACCCTCTGGGTGAGTAGTGCGCTATATAAATCCCTGAACTTGAACTTGAACTTGATAGTAAAGGGATAGCAGAAGCCTTCCACACATTTTTTGAGGATATATATAGGGAGGATTTACAATCGAGGCTAGAGGAGATAGAGGGATGGCTGCTGGAGGTGGAGCCCCTTGCTGAGGATTTGAAGGTGGTGTTAAATAACGACATAACGATAGAAGAGGTGGTCAAGGTCATTAAGGAGAGTAAAAGGGGGAAGGCATCAGGACCAGACGGCCTCCCGTCTGAAGTCTATAAGACCCTAGTAGAAGAATTGGCTCCGGTATTGTGTAACTTATTTAATCAAATCTTTATGGGTGGAGCAGCTATACCGAGTACATGGAATGAGGCTATTATTTCTTTGCTACTTAAACCTGGCAAATCCCCTAGATCGTTAGATTCGTATAGACCTATATCACTCCTTAACTGTGATTATAAGTTCTTCACAAAGATTCTCACTGATAGGTTAAGTCTAGTGATTCCTAAGTTGATAGATCAAGATCAAAAAGGCTTCATTAGGGGTCGTTATCTAAAAGAACTAACTTTTGCTCTTATTGGCAATATAGATATGGCAGTCATAAACGATCTTCCCTTGGCGGTAATCGCTTTAGATGCCGCCAAGGCTTTTGATCGAGTTAATTTTGTTTTCTTAAAAACTCTTTTACAACATCTTAATTTGGGAAAGAGATTTACTGACTCTATCTTTTCTCTCTATGACTCTCCGACATCCAGGGTTCTGGTTAATGGATTATTAACTCCACCAGTGCAAATTATGCGCGGTACGAGACAAGGGTGTCCTCTGTCACCACTACTGTTTAATTTATACATAGAACCACTGGCTTGCAGAATAAGGAGCTCAAACAGGATTCCGCTTTTTGGGGTGGCAAATTGGTAAAAAAAAATAGGCCTCTATGCAGATGATATTGTTATTTTCTTCTCAAATTTGCATGCCCTATATTTACAACAAGGGGTGGTGAGGGACAGAGTCTCTGAATTAAGCAGAAAGCTCTCACCCAGTCAAGAGATCAGGGCTAGATCCAACACCGTTTCTTAGCTCACTGCACCATCCCAGTTTCAGAACCTGGCTGTATGCAAATTAGTCTGTTCCTGTCCCAGTGCATGATGGGAACAGGGCAAACCAAACTACAAAAGCCAATTCTTACACTGGGAAGGAAACAAGCTCCCGGGGACCGGTTTCTGGCATTACAGCCGTCTTCGGCCCGGTTTGCTTGAATCCTGATGGTGCAATGAGCAAGGGTCTCACATCTGAAAATACCCTTCCACGCTTAGGGTGGACAAAAATATTTACAACAAGGGGTGGTGAGGGACAGAGTCTCTGAATTAAGCAGAAAGCTCTCACCCAGTCAAGAGATCAGGGCTAGATCCAACACCGTTTTTTTTAGCTCACTGCACCATCCCAGTTTCAGAACATGGCTGTATGCAAATTAGTCTGTTCCTGTCCCAGTGCATGATGGGAACAGGGCAAACCAAACTACAAAAGCCAATTCTTACACTGGGAAGGAAACAAGCTCCCGGGGACCGGTTTCTGGCATTACTGCCGTCTTCGGCCCGGTTTGCTTGAATCCTGATGGTGCAATGAGCAAGGGTCTCACATCTGAGAATACCCTTCCACGCTTAGGGTGGACAAAAATATTTACAACAAGGGGTGGTGAGGGACAGAGTCTCTGAATTAAGCAGAAAGCTCTCACCCAGTCAAGAGATCAGGGCTAGATCCACCACAGTTTTTTAGCTCACTGCACCATCCCAGTTTCAGAACCTGGCTGTATGCAAATTAGTCTGTTCCTGTCCCAGTGCATGATGGGAACAGGGCAAACCAAACTACAAAAGCCAATTCTTACACTGGGAAGGAAACAAGCTCCCGGGGCCCGGTTTCTGGCATTACAGCCGTCTTCGGCCCGGTTTGCTTGAATCCTGATGGTGCAATGAGCAAGGGTCTCACATCTGAGAATACCCTTCCACGCTTAGGGTGGACAAAAATATTTACAACAAGGGGTGGTGAGGGACAGAGACTCTGAATTAAGCAGAAAGCTCTCACCCAGTCAAGAGATCAGGGCTAGATCCAACACCGTTTTTTAGCTCACTGCACCATCCCAGTTTCAGAACCTGGCTGTGTACAAATTAGTCTGTTCCTGTCCCAGTGCATGATGGGAACAGGGCAAACCAAACTACAAAAGCCAATTCTTACACTGGGAAGGAAACAAGCTCCCGGGGACCGGTTTCTGGCATTACAGCCGTCTTCGGCCCGGTTTGCTTGAATCCTGATGGTGCAATGAGCAAGGGTCTCACATCTGAGAATACCCTTCCACGCTTAGGGTGGACAAAAATATTTACAACAAGGGGTGGTGAGGGACAGAGTCTCTGAATTAAGCAGAAAGCTCTCACCCAGTCAAGAGATCAGGGCTAGATCCAACACCGTTTTTTAGCTCACTGCACCATCCCAGTTTCAGAACCTGGCTGTATGCAAATTAGTCTGTTCCTGTCCCAGTGCATGATGGGAACAGGGCAAACCAAACTACAAAAGCCAATTCTTACACTGGGAAGGAAACAAGTTCCTGGGGACCGGTTTCTGGCATTACAGCCGTCTTCGGCCCGGTTTGCTTGAATCCTGATGGTGCAATGAGCAAGGGTCTCACATCTGAGAATACCCTTCCACGCTTAGGGTGGACAAAAATATTTACAACAAGGGGTGGTGAGGGACAGAGTCTCTGAATTAAGCAGAAAGCTCTCACCCAGTCAAGAGATCAGGGCTAGATCCAACACCGTGTTTTAGCTCACTGCACCATCCCAGTTTCAGAACCTGGCTGTATGCAAATTAGTCTGTTCCTGTCCCAGTGCATGATGGGAACAGGGCAAACCAAACTACAAAAGCCAATTCTTACACTGGGAAGGAAACAAGCTCCCGGGGACCGGTTTCTGGCATTACAGCCGTCTTCGGCCCGGTTTGCTTGAATCCTGATGGTGCAATGAGCAAGGGTCTCACATCTGAGAATACCCTTCCACGCTTAGGGTGGACAAAAATATTTACAACAAGGGGTGGTGAGGGACAGAGTCTCTGAATTAAGCAGAAAGCTCTCACCCAGTCAAGAGATCAGGGCTAGATCCACCACAGTTTTTTAGCTCACTGCACCATCCCAGTTTCAGAACCTGGCTGTATGCAAATTAGTCTGTTCCTGTCCCAGTGCATGATGGGAACAGGGCAAACCAAACTACAAAAGCCAATTCTTACACTGGGAAGGAAACAAGCTCCCGGGGCCCGGTTTCTGGCATTACAGCCGTCTTCGGCCCGGTTTGCTTGAATCCTGATGGTGCAATGAGCAAGGGTCTCACATCTGAGAATACCCTTCCACCTTAGGGTGGACAAAAATATTTACAACAAGGGGTGGTGAGGGACAGAGTCTCTGAATTAAGCAGAAAGCTCTCACCCAGTCAAGAGATCAGGGCTAGATCCAACACCGTTTTTTAGCTCACTGCACCATCCCAGTTTCAGAACCTGGCTGTGTACAAATTAGTCTGTTCCTGTCCCAGTGCATGATGGGAACAGGGCAAACCAAACTACAAAAGCCAATTCTTACACTGGGAAGGAAACAAGCTCCCGGGGACCAGTTTCTGGCATTACAGCCGTCTTCGGCCCGGTTTGCTTGAATCCTGATGGTGCAATGAGCAAGGGTCTCACATCTGAGAATACCCTTCCACGCTTAGGGTGGACAAAAATATTTACAACAAGGGGTGGTGAGGGACAGAGTCACTGAATTAAGCAGAAAGCCCTCACCCAGTCAAGAGATCAGGGCTAGATCCAACACCGTTTTTTAGCTCACTGCACCATCCCAGTTTCAGAACCTGGCTGTATGCAAATTAGTCTGTTCCTGTCCCAGTGCATGATGGGAACAGGGCAAACCAAACTACAAAAGCCAATTCTTACACTGGGAAGGAAACAAGCTCCCGGGGACCGGTTTCTGGCATTACAGCCGTCTTCGGCCCGGTTTGCTTGAATCCTGATGGTGCAATGAGCAAGGGTCTCACATCTGAGAATACCCTTCCACGCTTAGGGTGGACAAAAATATTTACAACAAGGGGTGGTGAGGGACAGAGTCTCTGAATTAAGCAGAAAGCTCTCACCCAGTCAAGAGATCAGGGCTAGATCCAACACCGTTTTTTAGCTCACTGCACCATCCCAGTTTCAGAACCTGGCTGTATGCAAATTAGTCTGTTCCTGTCCCAGTGCATGATGGGAACAGGGCAAACCAAACTACAAAAGCCAATTCTTACACTGGGAAGGAAACAAGCTCCCGGGGACCGGTTTCTGGCATTACAGCCGTCTTCGGCCCGGTTTGCTTGAATCCTGATGGTGCAATGAGCAAGGGTCTCACATCTGAGAATACCCTTCCACGCTTAGGGTGGACAAAAATATTTACAACAAGGGGTGGTGAGGGACAGAGTCTCTGAATTAAGCAGAAAGCTCTCACCCAGTCAAGAGATCAGGGCTAGATCCAACACCGTTTTTTAGCTCACTGCACCATCCCAGTTTCAGAACCTGGCTGTATGCAAATTAGTCTGTTCCTGTCCCAGTGCATGATGGGAACAGGGCAAACCAAACTACAAAAGCCAATTCTTACACTGGGAAGGAAATAAGCTCCCGGGGACCGGTTTCTGGCATTACAGCCGTCTTCGGCCCGGTTTGCTTGAATCCTGATGGTGCAATGAGCAAGGGTCTCACATCTGAGAATACCCTTCCACGCTTAGGGTGGACAAAAATATTTACAACAAGGGGTGGTGAGGGACAGAGTCTCTGAATTAAGCAGAAAGCTCTCACCCAGTCAAGAGATCAGGGCTAGATCCAACACCGTTTTTTAGCTCACTGCACCATCCCAGTTTCAGAACCTGGCTTTATGCAAATTAGTCTGTTCCTGTCCCAGTGCATGATGGGAACAGGGCAAACCAAACTACAAAAGCCAATTCTTACACTGGGAAGGAAACAAGCTCCCGAGGAACGGTTTCTGGCATTACAGCCGTCTTCGGCCCGGTTTGCTTGAATCCTGATGGTGCAATGAGCAAGGGTCTCACATCTGAGAATACCCTTCCACGCTTAGGGTGGACAAAAATATTTACAACAAGGGGTGGTGAGGGACAGAGTCTCTGAATTAAGCAGAAAGCTCTCACCCAGTCAAGAGATCAGGGCTAGATCCAACACCGTTTTTTAGCTCACTGCACCATCCCAGTTTCAGAACCTGGCTGTATGCAAATTAGTCTGTTCCTGTCCCAGTGCATGATGGGAACAGGGCAAACCAAACTACAAAAGCCAATTCTTACACTGGGAAGGAAACAAGCTCCCTGCCACTATAGGTGTGGCAGGGTATACTCAGACATGAGTCCCTTTCTCACTGCTCCATCAGGATTCAAGCAAGCCGGGCCGAAGAAGGCTGAAATGCCAGAAACCGGTCCCCGGTAGCTTGTCTCCTTTCTGGTGAAGAATTGGCTTGGTAGTTTAGTCTGCCCTGTTCCCATGATGCACTGGGCCAGGGTCAGACTGATTTGCATATAGCCAGGTTCTGAGCTGGGATGGGGCAGTGAGGTAAATAACGGTGATGGATCAAGCCCTGATCTTTGGACTGGGTAAGAGTGGTCTGTTTAACTCAGACACTCTGTTCATCACCATCCCCTTTTCTAAATCGTTTTTGGCCACTATAGGTGTGGCAGGGTATACTCAGACATGAGTCCCTTTCTCACTGCTCCATCAGGATTCAAGCAAGCCGGGCCGAAGAAGGCTGAAATGCCAGAAACCGGTCCCCGGTAGCTTGTCTCCTTTCTGGTGAAGAATTGGCTTGGTAGTTTAGTCTGCCCTGTTCCCATGATGCACTGGGCCAGGGACAGACTGATTTGCATATAGCCAGGTTCTGAGCTGGGATGGGGCAGTGAGATAAATAACGGTGATGGATCAAGCCCTGATCTTTGGACTGGGTAAGAGTGGTCTGTTTAACTCAGACACTCTGTTCATCACCACCCCCTTTTCTAAATCGTTTTTGGCCACTATAGGTGTGGCAGGGTATACTCAGACATGAGTCCCTTTCTCACTGCTCCATCAGGATTCAAGCAAGCCGGGCCGAAGAAGGCTGAAATGCCAGAAACCGGTCCCCGGTAGCTTGTCTCCTTTCTGGTGAAGAATTGGCTACGTAGTTTAGTCTGCCCTGTTCCCATGATGCACTGGGCCAGGGACAGACTGATTTGCATATAGCCAGGTTCTGAGCTGGGATGGGGCAGTGAGATAAATAACGGTGATGGATCAAGCCCTGATCTTTGGACTGGGTAAGAGTGGTCTGTTTAACTCAGACACTCTGTTCATCACCACCCCCTTTTCTAAATCGTCTTTGGATGCCCTGACAGGTATCACTAAGGACTTTGGAGCTGTCTCTGGTTACACGATCAACCAGGAAAAAACTGAGATTATGGCTTGGAACTTGCCCACAGAGGGGTTAGTCACTAAGGCGGATATGAGATACCTGGGGGTGAGGGTTACTCATAATATTGCGGATTTGGCGAAAACAAATTTCTTTAGAGTTAAACAAGAAGTTTCGGCCATGCTTAAAGGATGGATGAATTTACCTTTGTCGTTATATGGCAGAACCAATTTAGTGAAGATGATGATCCTGCCAAAGGTAACTTTTCTGTTTGAGGTTATTCCGCTTGGATTTCGAAAGGAGTGGTTAGCCAAACTCCAGAGCGAGATAGCTTCTTTTATTTGGGCATCAAAGGGGTCACGACTTTTGTGGAAAAAAATAAGGAGGCTTTGTAAAGGAGGATTGGCTGCCCCGGACTTGCAAATTTATGCATGGGCTTTTGGGTTGAAAAATTGTAGGATGCTATTGGGTACCCGCTTTCAGTCACCAATAGGAGATATATTTGGTGTGATGTTAAAGAATGGTGGTTATACAGACTTTGGTTTTTTGTATAAGTTCTCAGATCCTAGGTTTTTAAAAAAGGTTAGGTTGAAAGTTCTATATGATTTGGCAGAGATGTGGTACAAGATTAGGAAATTCTTAAAGATACCATATTTGAGTTGTATGGCTCCAATATGGGACCCACCAGGTTCTCCGCCTTGGACAAAGGATTTATTGGCAATTCCATTAAAGAGAGAGGGTTCAGTTCGGAGATGGAATGACCTGTTTCAGGAGGGGAATTTGTTGGCATGGAGTGAATGCCAACAAAGGTGGGGGCAAGTCTTCTCAAAGTATAAATACTTACAGATTCAGAGCTGGGTGAAGGGCTTCGAAAATCGAATTGGAATACAGAATGACTTTGAGGCAAAACTGGCGATGGAGGGGTCTTTTAAGAAGGAAGTGGCCTTGTGGTATTGGTCAATGTTGGAGATGGAAGATGGCCCCTTCTTACTTCCGGAGGTCCTGTGGGAGCAAAGCTTGCCAAAGATTGCAACGGAAAACCAATGGCAAGTATCTATGGCTATACTATACAGAGTGGTTAAACCTGCGAATTTAAGGAGAAACCTTCTGTTCACAATCCACAGGGCCTACTGGACTCCGTGCAGATTGACGAAACTTAAATCAAGTGGAGTGGTGGAGTGCGCAAAATGTAAGACCCCCAACACCGATGACCTCCATATGTTTGTCTTTTGCTTGGAGATAAGAGGCTTTTGGCAAGATGTGAGTAACTGTTTATCTCAAGCTCTGAACCTGCAAATAGAGGTAAGCCCCGAACTTATAATTACTGGGAGGAATGACCTAGAGGAAGATAGAATTAATGACAATGTGAAATTGATTTTTTATGCTATACTACTGGCACGTAGAGAACTTTGTAAGTTGTGGGTCTCTCCCCTCTTTCCAAATGATTTGGACTGGATAAAGTCAATGAGATATACAGCCAAACTAGATATGTTGAATCACACCAAAAAAAAACTAGCATTTTTGGTACCCTTTCTTCTACGTTTTGGGTGATTGGTATGTGGGAAATTTTTAATTGTTTATCGAACAAAGCAACATCAATCCTATGATTAAGCCCCACGCCTATCTCGCTAGTATTTGGGTTGACACTCAGGCTCCAGGAATGAGGATGAGATGGGCACACCGGATGGGTCAAATGGAATCAAGGGTTTGGATAATACGCTGGCCGGACTCTGTGGAGGTGAGCCCGATGCCTCTTCCTCGACATACTAGCGTATGAGATACAAAAAACCCAGCAGGTGGAACAGTTAGTAAACTGGGTGGCGAGTTGGCAAATGAGGATAAAAAAGAAAAAAATATATATATATATATTGCTAAATACAATGCAACTTACCTATAAGTAGCATTTACCTGTTTCAAAGAACTACTTGTACAACAAAAGAAAATTGTACAATGCTACTTAAAACAAGTAATGCTATAATAATTTTTTTTTAAACACTACCTTACAAAATAAGCAGTTTTTGCATTTTCCCCATATTTTATGCTACTCCATAAAAATGCCTCAATCTTTACCCCAACTTCCCTTTTATTCACACAGCTTATACTACTCCAAAAAAAAACATATCAATCTTTCCCCCAGCTTCCCTTTTATGTCTCAAAAAGAACTACAACTAATATATTACATGTTTACAACTAAGCAACAAAGTATAATAGTTGTCTTTCTTTTGCATGGTGCATTTATATTATTGCACACAACTAAATTAATTGATATACATTCGCTTTTTTAGCTGTTGGGATTTCCTCAATTATTATTTCTTAACTTACCATCTGCTTCTTATACTACTACAAGTCTTGCAGTAAACAAAAATACATAAACAGCTTACACCATTGCAACTACTCACATTCCAACAATTAAAAAACAATATAAGGCAAGTAAAGCAGTTTATTTATTTTATTATTTGCAAAAATGCCTAACTATAATGTCACTCATGTACAAACAGCATTTATATATACAACTACTTGTAAGCAACTTTTCATTGTTCTCTTATATGCTAAACTAATAACTATCAATTTGATTATTTTATTACTATGATTTTATTAAAGCAAATTAAGAGCGCTTTCTTTAATATGTTTTTACAAAAAGTAACCATTTTTCTATAAAACATACAAAGAACATTCTGTTTTTGCCTGAATACAACTATGTACAAGAACAGCAACCAATCACAATTTTATGTACAACAGGTAGAAGCTACAAAAAATATATTCGTCAACGGACAAGAAACAAAGATTAAGAGTATAACAATTAATGATGCTACCGACTCTGTGAAAGTTAGTCTCTGGAGAGAAGCAACAGATTTTGCTTTACAAATTGGAAAATATGTACAGATAACACATCTGACTGTACATGAATTCAACGGAGAAAAAATACTGAATACAACTAGACACACTACAGTACAAGTAAGTAATAATTTGAGAATATGTCATACTGCCAAAAAAAAAAAAAATGCTTTAACTTAAAACACTTTCTCTATAGGTCATACAGCCACCAAAGGAAAACATTACCGTAACATTGTATGGAATCGAGAAAACATACCAAGAAAAAAGCACAATGACAGTGCAAATAGAAACAAGTAAAAATGTTCAATCGATGGACATAAACAATATAACTTTGATGGACTTCTTAGACATTGAAACAGAAACAGAAGACTTCGAAGATGCACTAATGCTGCATTTACCAATAACACTAAATGTATTGTTTTGCAATGGATGTATCACAGACATAATTAAGCAAATATAACAACCTAAAAAAAAATGTGTGTACTGCAAAAAGTGCGTATTTCAAAAAGAAGAAATGCAAACACATAATGTTCTTTTTTGTTTCATGCTGTTGTATATTTCATATTTTGTATCACAATGCTAAAGCACAACTATATTTGCTTTACTCTACGTTACGTATTTAGGATTGTACACATTATTAAAAGTACTGCACATTAAAATTTTTGACTTTACAAGCAATGTCCTGAGAAAATGTATATTGGACAAAACAAAAACACTATTGGAATGTTTATTTGCATAACTTTCTTACATAAAATGCTTTATATACAGAACAAATTGCATTGATCTATATTTATGTTATTACTTGCTATAACAACAACAATGTATATACAATTGTTTATATTATTTACAAGAAAAAAAGTAAACGCCGCATATGTAAAAAAAAGGTTTTACACGCCATGTTTGTGAGTTACTACATTATATAGTATTGCCAATTGCATGTACATATAGTAAATTTTTGCTGTACATCATTAAAATATGTACCATTTCTACAGACCAATATTTCTACTGTTTCTTTTATACAAATAATATTGTCACATTAATACAATATATATTGCATTACAAATGCTATAGGTGTCACATTTGCGAAAGTTAAAATTATTAACATTGTAAATGACAAAGCTATTAATTTCACTATTTTCAAAACCAACACATAAATACCAAATTTGTCATTTACAATACCAATAGCTCAAACTTTCCTAATGCGAGACCTATTGCATTGCAAATGCTTGTTATCTCAAGTTGGTGATTTCTATTTCTGTAGATGCTTACAAACAACAAGAGAGAAAGGGAGAGTCGCGGACACTCTTAGTCCCCAAACTATAATATGTATCAACAACAGAAGAGTGTTCTTGTTCTGGTTAACCCTCACTCACCGTCGGTGAGTGAGGGCTTTCCTAACAAACCTATTGGGCTTTGTTGTTTTCTTGTGCTCTGTGCTTCTTTCCACCTTAACCAGAACAAGAACACTCTTCTGTTGTTGATACATATTTCTGTAGATGGTCAGCAGCTGCTTTGTTTTGAGTCCCTCAATGTGCCCGTATATTCTACTAGAGTGAAGTAGCACTTTGTAGTATTTCGTTTCACTCCATGCCTGTATAAATGTTTAACAATGGGATGAGCATATTTTGCTCCACTTTCTTTGATAGCCCTTTCAGGTACTGTACTCATGCACTTAAGGATATGCTATGGGAAGTTGTTTATTTGTATAGTGCATTCCTAAACAAACATCTATTTATTCCCAGGAGATAAAAACTACAAATATTTTGTACATTTTTTTGAGTTAAATATACATTTTTACTTTTCCCTATACTTTACCATATGGAGTCTTGACAGAAGGCCTGCGATCTCTGTATGGTGAAGTTTAGGGAAAAGTAAAAAAGTTTATTTAACTTTGAAAAAGTTTGTAAAAATATGTTTATGTTAAATATAATTGTAAATTATTTTCTATATTTATTTCCATTCATTCATTACCTTAATTCTGCTTACACATGTAAAACCATAAATGCACACATTAAAAACAGTACAATTAAAATAAAAAAAACAAGAGTCTCATGTCTCAATGTCCACTCCCAGTGGGTAAACATAAACATTTAAATGTAGCAGCACAGACTCTTTAAACCTGAAAGCAAAAACCTTCTTAATGGTCCTCCATGTTGAAGGTTATAAGAACCTGGTGCCACCCTCACATGTTCAAGTCAATTCATTTCAGGATAGGTTGGTAATAAGTCTATAAAGGTGTGAAAGAGGCATAAAACATAGGAAAGCTTAAGAAAACGCAGTCATAATAAATAAATATTAAAATAGAGCTTTGCACAGAGCCAAATATTAAAACTTTTAATACGAAAGACAAATAAAATACATGATTCTTTTCAGAATACCAACCCATAAAGAGACTAGTGCCATCACATGTTTTAAGTACAGTACATAGTTCTACCTGATCGAGCAGCAGCACAAAGATAACGAGTTACAGCAGCACATGTTGCTTCATCTGAGAGACATTGGAGGAACAGATGAGCTTTGGCAGTGTCTCAAGTTTCTAGATCTCATTAGTGGGACTCAGAAACTTTTAGTATATAATACATAAAAAGTTACAGAAGAAGAGTGAGTCATAGATTGACTGACATCATTGCCACAAGAATATTTACAACAAGGGGTGGTGAGGGACAGAGTCTCTGAATGAAGCAGAAAACTCTCACCCAGTCAAAAGATCAGGGCTAGATCCAACACCGTTTTTTAGTTCACTGCACCATCCCAGTTTCAGAACCTGGCTGTATGCAAATTAGTATGTTCCTGTCCCAGTGCATGATGGGAACAGGGCAAACCAAACTACAAAAGCCAATTCTTACACTGGGAAGGAAACAAGCTCCCGGGGACCGGTTTCTGGCATTACAGCCGTCTTCGGCCCGGTTTGCTTGAATCCTGATGGTGCAATGAGCAAGCGACTCATGTCTGAGTATACCCTTCCACGCTTAGGGTGGACAAAAATATTTACAACAAGGGGTGGTGAGGGAGAGAGTCTCTGAATGAAGCAGAAAACTCTCACCCAGTCAAAAGATCAGGGCTAGATCCAACACCGTTTTTTAGCTCACTGCACCATCCCAGTTTCAGAACCTGGCTGTATGCAAATTAGTCTGTTCCTGTCCCAGTGCATGATGGGAACAGGGCAAACCAAACTACAAAAGCCAATTCTTACACTGGGAAGGAAACAAGCTCCCGGGGACCGGTTTCTGGCATTACAGCCGTCTTCGGCCCGGTTTGCTTGAATCCTGATGGTGCAATGAGCAAGGGACTCATGTCTGAGTATACCCTTCCACGCTTAGGGTGGACAAAAATATTTACAACAAGGGGTGGTGAGGGACATAGTCTCTGAATGAAGCAGAAAACTCTCACCCAGTCAAAAGATCAGGGCTAGATCCAACACCGTTTTTTTTTTTTTTTGCACTGGGCCAGGGTCAGACTAATTTGCATATAGCCAAGTTCTGAGCTGGGATGGTGCAGTGAGCTAAAAAACGGTGATGGATCAAGCCCTGATCTGTGGACTGGGTAAGAGTGGTCTGCTTAATTCAGACACTCTGTTCATCACCACCCCCTTTTCTGAATCATTTTTGTCCACCATAAGCGTGGAAGGGTATACTCAGATGTGAGTCCCTTGCTCATTGCACCATCAGGATTCAAGCAAGCCGGGCCGAAGACGGCTGAAATGCCAGAAACCGGTCCCCGGAAGCTTGTTTCCTTCCCAGTATAAGAATTGGCTTGGTAGTTTGGTCTGCCCTGTTCCCATGATGCACTGGGCCAGGGTCAGACTAATTTGCATATAGCCAAGTTCTGAGCTGGGATGGTGCAGTGAGCTAAAAAACGGTGATGGATCAAGCCCTGATCTTTGGACTGGGTAAGAGTGGTCTGCTTAATTCAGACACTCTGTTCATCACCACCCCCTTTTCTGAATCATTTTTGTCCACCATAAGCGTGGAAGGGTATACTCAGATGTGAGTCCCTTGCTCATTGCACCATCAGGATTCAAGCAAGCCGGGCCGAAGACGGCTGAAATGCCAGAAACCGGTCCCCGGAAGGTTGTTTCCTTCCCAGTATAAGAATTGGCTTGGTAGTTTGGTCTGCCCTGTTCCCATGATGCACTGGGCCAGGGTCAGACTAATTTGCATATAGCCAAGTTCTGAGCTGGGATGGTGCAGTGAGCTAAAAAACGGTGATGGATCAAGCCCTGATCTTTGGACTGGGTAAGAGTGGTCTGCTTAATTCAGACACTCTGTTCATCACCACCCCCTTTTCTGAATCATTTTTGTCCACCATAAGCGTGGAAGGGTATACTATGATGTGAGTCCCTTGCTCATTGCACCATCAGGATTCAAGCAAGCCGGGCCGAAGACGGCTGAAATGCCAGAAACCGGTCCCCGGAAGCTTGTTTCCTTCCCAGTATAAGAATTGGCTTGGTAGTTTGGTCTGCCCTGTTCCCATGATGCACTGGGCCAGGGTCAGACTAATTTGCATATAGCCAAGTTCTGAGCTGGGATGGTGCAGTGAGCTAAAAAACGGTGATGGATCAAGCCCTGATCTTTGGACTGGGTAAGAGTGGTCTGCTTAATTCAGACACTCTGTTCATCACCACCCCCTTTTCTGAATCATTTTTGTCCACCATAAGCGTGGAAGGGTATACTATGATGTGAGTCCCTTGCTCATTGCACCATCAGGATTCAAGCAAGCCGGGCCGAAGACGGCTGAAATGCCAGAAACCGGTCCCCGGAAGCTTGTTTCCTTCCCAGTATAAGAATTGGCTTGGTAGTTTGGTCTGCCCTGTTCCCATGATGCACTGGGCCAGGGTCAGACTAATTTGCATATAGCCAAGTTCTGAGCTGGGATGGTGCAGTGAGCTAAAAAACGGTGATGGATCAAGCCCTGATCTTTGGACTGGGTAAGAGTGGTCTGCTTAATTCAGACACTCTGTTCATCACCACCCCCTTTTCTGAATCATTTTTGTCCACCATAAGCGTGGAAGGGTATACTCAGATGTGAGTCCCTTGCTCATTGCACCATCAGGATTCAAGCAAGCCGGGCCGAAGACGGCTGAAATGCCAGAAACCGGTCCCCGGAAGCTTGTTTCCTTCCCAGTATAAGAATTGGCTTGGTAGTTTGGTCTGCCCTGTTCCCATGATGCACTGGGCCAGGGTCAGACTAATTTGCATATAGCCAAGTTCTGAGCTGGGA
Organism: Lissotriton vulgaris; assembly: GCF_964263255.1. Classification (NCBI taxonomy): domain Eukaryota; kingdom Metazoa; phylum Chordata; class Amphibia; order Caudata; family Salamandridae; genus Lissotriton; species Lissotriton vulgaris. The sequence continues at coordinate 98,269 of NW_028255489.1, read as the reverse complement.
TGGTGCAGTGAGCTAAAAAACGGTGATGGATCAAGCCCTGATCTTTGGACTGGGTAAGAGTGGTCTGCTTAATTCAGACACTCTGTTCATCACCACCCCCTTTTCTGAATCATTTTTGTCCACCATAAGCGTGGAAGGGTATACTCAGATGTGAGTCCCTTGCTCATTGCACCATCAGGATTCAAGCAAGCCGGGCCGAAGACGGCTGAAATGCCAGAAACCGGTCCCCGGAAGCTTGTTTCCTTCCCAGTATAAGAATTGGCTTGGTAGTTTGGTCTGCCCTGTTCCCATGATGCACTGGGCCAGGGTCAGACTAATTTGCATGTAGCCAAGTTCTGAGCTGGGATGGTGCAGTGAGCTAAAAAACGGTGATGGATCAAGCCCTGATCTTTGGACTGGGTAAGAGTGGTCTGCTTAATTCAGACACTCTGTTCATCACCACCCCCTTTTCTGAATCATTTTTGTCCACCATAAGCGCGGAAGGGTATACTCAGATGTGAGTCCCTTGCTCATTGCACCATCAGGATTCAAGCAAGCCGGGCCGAAGACGGCTGAAATGCCAGAAACCGGTCCCCGGAAGCTTGTTTCCTTCCCAGTATAAGAATTGGCTTGGTAGTTTGGTCTGCCCTGTTCCCATGATGCACTGGGCCAGGGTCAGACTAATTTGCATATAGCCAAGTTCTGAGCTGGGATGGTGCAGTGAGCTAAAAAACGGTGATGGATCAAGCCCTGATCTTTGGACTGGGTAAGAGTGGTCTGCTTAATTCAGACACTCTGTTCATCACCACCCCCTTTTCTGAATCATTTTTGTCCACCATAAGCGTGGAAGGGTATACTCAGATGTGAGTCCCTTGCTCATTGCACCATCAGGATTCAAGCAAGCCGGGCCGAAGACGGCTGAAATGCCAGAAACCGGTCCCCGGAAGCTTGTTTCCTTCCCAGTATAAGAATTGGCTTGGTAGTTTGGTCTGCCCTGTTCCCATGATGCACTGGGCCAGGGTCAGACTAATTTGCATATAGCCAAGTTCTGAGCTGGGATGGTGCAGTGAGCTAAAAAACGGTGATGGATCAAGCCCTGATCTTTGGACTGGGTAAGAGTGGTCTGCTTAATTCAGACACTCTGTTCATCACCACCCCCTTTTCTGAATCATCATTGCCACAAGGGCATGTAATTGCGTCTAAGTTGGACGGATACCCGAACGGAAAGCAAAGTAGATACTTTACTGTGTTGGCTCTAAAGCTAAATAACAGAGAACGCCCCCGGGTCATCCCGGGTTTCCATATATAACTGTCTAATTTAGCCTCCATATTCAGGGACAGATACTTTTTAATGGTTGTTTTTGTGATTCCTCCTCAACCCTCTTATCATGCAATTGTGCTAATAACAAGGTAGATACCTGTCTTTTGTTGATAAAAGTACATGAGGCGGTATCGGAGAAAACATGTGAAAAACCAACCTCGTAAAGTCTAGTTTTAAGGTAGGCCAGCCATGGAATTGACATGCAATGTCGCAATTCAAACAGTCACTAATTATGGCCTTTGATAGCAGGGTATCCTCATTTCGCTAAATAGAAAGCCACAGTATAGGCGGTTTAATGAATATAAAGTCACTCAAATAAATAAGCCCCAATTCACTGTGGCAAATACCATTATATGAGGATGCTGGGACAGCCAAGACTCTCCTACAAATGTTATGTAGCTCTGTAATAATGTACAGTCACCAAAACCCCATGCGCCTGCTCCATAAGAAGCTGTTGGGGAGCATTGCGTGGTATAGATTTGTATATATTTATCTTAAACGTAGAGCAAAATATAAAAGCTACAGCACTACTAACTTAATTTTGAATTAAACCTTTAATTAATTTAAATATATTAAAATGAATTTAAATAGTTTGACTGACGTTTAATTTAAGAAAAATTCCGACCTAAACTAAAAAATAAAAACATGTTTATATGCTTTAATAACAGATCGATCACAATCAGTCGAAAAAGGGGATCTATGGAGTTCCTATGTATCTTAGGAATCCCATAAATACATGGCATTCTAGGATCTTTGATGTTGAGATAATCAAACTCCTTTTTGCAAATGTCACGTTCGATAAGGCCTCATTGGTTAAAAGTTGAATTTTAGAGGTGATTTTAGCCAAAGGATCTCTGTGAACTTTGATGTAGAAACTGGTATCACTTAAGAGGGCAGGCATTTGGACTCATATTGGTCAGTATCTTTGACTACAATACCCCCACCCTTGTCGCAGTTCTTAACTGTGAGGGATTTATCCTTCGATAGTTTTGAGAGCGACATAGACTCGTTTTTTTCAAGGTTAGGGTGAGGTCTTGGGATGTACTTAGTGGCTGCATCTAAACGATGCAAAACAGCCTTTTCAAATATCGCCACTTCTGGACCAATCTGGTACAAGGTAGGAGTAAATGGCGATGGAGGGGAAAGTCCTGATAGATTGGTGTTATCTGATGTTGATTTATCTAGCTTAGAAAATAATTTTTTGAGACGTACCTTACTAAAGAAAGTGTGGATGTCTTGATACAGTTCAAATACATTGGCTGTTGAATTGGGTACATATGAAAGGACTTTCGACAGTAAGGTGGAACAAGAACTGTCCAAAGGGACAGATGAAAGATTGAATATAGGAATCAAGTGGCTTGTCTCCAGTATTGGCGATTGCGTGTTTGTACCAGATGTTGATTAGATTTAATTCTGACAATTGCCCCTGTAGTTGGACTGACATTGTGTTTTCTGTCTGCCTCTGCGTGTGCCTCGCTGGGCCAAAAAAGGTTGCATTTATATATTTCTAATGGTACATTAAGTCACTTTTGTCATCAGTCCACTTTTGTTTAGGCCTTACGGTATCTGTTTATGGGCAGGGTGCCTAGTGATTTTTTTTGACAATAGTAATTTTCCCTGCCCTAGGAAATTTCCATTGATTACAGGGGGTCCCTATTTTTAGCACTATATATGCTTTAAAAATTAATAAAAGTGATGGAAGAAATTATGCAGGTTGGTAACCTCAGAAACTAAGATTCATAATTACAATGCATCACGACATTCTCCACTCACATGGATCTTTTTCGCTACAAGTGACTCAGCTTCAGAATATCATAGGCGGCAGAAATATTTCAAGAAACAGTGAGACAGGTGATCCGGCCCGTTCAGAACAGCCTAAACTGCAGCTATGATATCCTGGTATTCGAACGCTCAGATGAGGAGCACAACAAGGCCCTACGAGAGGTCTACAGCCAGCTGGAACAAGCTTCCCTGAAGGATGAACAAATTTATGGAACAATGGCACCTCCCTCTGTCGTGATGCTGCCCCCAGGTCAGGCCATCAACTGAAAAATCATTTAGGAACTTCCAATCGCCCTGTACCAAACGTCTCAGCCCCTGATTATAACCAAGTTGTCGATCCATCTAAGATAGTCTTGGACCTTCCTCCCGCTGTGACCCCATACACTGTTATCCTGGCTAATGTACCTTGACTACCTGTCGGGGTAGTAGAACACTGGGATACATTAAGAAACAAATCACTATTTTGGTTAGGCTCCAAAACTAGCCCCACAGACAATCTTTTCCATAACTTTAAAATGGCCAGAAGAGTCAGCTGGTTAGGGAAGGGCCAGAAGTCTATGCCATGGGACTGTGTGATATTGACTTTTAAGTCAATAGAGCTGGTCCAGCACATTTTGTATAGGGCCGGACTGTCTCCTATTACCTTGCATGACATCAATGTGGTCCCTCTGGGTTTCTTCTATCAACCTCCTTATCCTACATGCCCATACCCATATGATAGGAATACCCAATGGGGCACACATCATATAATGTCCCAGTTCAAAACCGCTATGATCTCTTCTCCCATTTGGAGCAGGTGGATTGACTCCCTAAGAACAGAGAGGGATCGAACTCGCCGAGCAGGGTCGTCACTATAGATATGAGACCATTAGCAAAGGGAGAAAGTTATTCGGGCCCCATAAACGTTATGGCAAGTACATCTTTAATTACAGAGAATGCCTTAAATGAGAACTATAGGAACGATATTCATCTGCCAATAACCAGCATAGCCGTTGAACCTGCAGGTAAAAGTTCAATCCCAGGTGCCCCTTCTGTGCATAGCTTAGATAATGGCCTAATAGCGTCCCTCAAAGCGCCCGTTGTTACAGTACCGGGTACAAGCGCGAGGGATGCAAAGGAAAACTCTAAACACTGCGCTTGTAACGCCCTGTTTTGGAAGGCTTAGACATACTCAGAACTAAACGCCGAGCGCTTGGGATCTACCTAGGACTCACTTGGGAGTCTATCTACACCGGAAGCCGATGGGCACATTTAATTCACCCTAGAAACTGCGATTTAATCTTCCAGCTGGTCGATTGAAGGGGCTGTCTAGTTAGATAACGGGACCAAACTAACCTCCATGAGAACCAAAGAAGCAGAGACCTTGAGCCTGCAACACCTGGTTTAACATACTAATCAGGCCCGCCTTATGCAAAAGGTATTCATTTCCTAATTCCGTGAACAAGAGTGAAAACATTACCACCTTGTCCCCTACCTCCATTAGGGCTTGTGCTACTCTTCTGGCTGCCCACAATTGTAGTCCTGATGAAGACTCGCATGGCCACGGTCTAATTTGCCTTAAGGCCTCAAGAGGAGTCGAAACGCCAACGCTGTATAATCTCTGTCCTGGATGGTGTTACACACCTTTTTGTGCAATATAAATTTGGAAGCAATGTCTCCATAAAAAAGTGTCTAGAATCTATACTACACGCCAGGTCATTTGGAAATTGTATATTGTGCGAATTTACTGCATGTATATAAAAATTTTTTTACTCTATGCTCTTTTTCTACTTTTCTATTTTAGCACTCTACATTTCAATTTTCTGCACATTCCTCTTTTGGGCAACCAAAACTTTTTATATATTGAGATAGCCATGACTGCAATGAATTAAAATTGCCCTGAATCTATAATTATTGCTGTTGCTCTTTGTTTGGTTGTATACAAACATTCATTGAATGTTTTGGGCTGATCTGTTGGACATGTCCCACAACTAAGAGAAGGTTTTGAATATTCACTTGATTTATTTATCTTGAGTAAAAAATAATTGTCTGAGACCATTGTTTTTGAATAACATTTACTACCCGGGTCTTTTTGACACTTTGGGTCACCCCATTTTCTTAATGGCCTGTTTTGGAACATTGCAGGTTTAAAACCTAAGATTGTGAACCCACAGTGGACAGAGTTTGTACTCAGGTTCGATATTTTGTGTCTGCAGGAAACATGGGCGGAAGATGCGATCCACAATAATGGGTTTAAGACCTTTCACTCGCCTGCAGCAGAATCAACGTACATGAGAGCAATGGGGGGGCTTTGCATCTATGTAGCATACCATACAAACCTGATGAACATTGCAACATTGGAAGTTGAGCTCTACTTTCACATAATTGGGGCGGACTTGGATAGGACAACTGGTCTACTGATAGTGAATTTTGCCCCACGCGAAGACCAGGCAGACGTATTGGGGGCTATATCCCTACATATTAATAAGATCCAGGCAACCTCCCTAAAGACCTTCTAATAATTTTGGGCGGAGAATTTAACATCAGTCTCTGTCAGCACTGGTGTCTGTGGTCTTGGATATAACAGTGAGACCAGTCTCCCTCACTTTAACCACTCTGGCCCCAGTGAGATTTTAAATTATATAATGCTCACAGGCGACATGGGCTTTGCAAATAACTTATGTAGTTTAACGGTTCCATTCAGCACAACGTTTAATGGGCGTGGACTTTCCTCCATTATTGATTTTATTTTAACTTCATCAAGACATGCCTCTAGAGTCACAAGTTTTCAAACTTATGACATCGCCCTAAGCGATCACTACCCGCAGAGTATTGGAGTCAAGCTGGATCGCAGACCAGGTAAAGGGAAGGACTCCTCTACTTATTGTATAAATGACGTCACTCTGATGAGACAAAATGGCTACGCACTGAGCTGGAAAAAAATAGACCTAGACTCATTTATGAATAAGGTTACATCTAACTGCAGTGAAGCAATCAACAAATGCACAGGAGAAGGCCATCCCGCGTCAGAAATAGTGGAGGGGTTTTGCGTGCTATCTGATTTTATTGGTAATTCTCTACACGTAAACTCAAAAAAGAAATCCACACAAAAAAGAAAGGGTGGTTTGATCATAGTTGCATTAGAGTTCTCTCCAATCTTAAATCTGTACTTCATAGAAAGCCTACAAATAATGAAGAAATAAAAGAAGCGAGAAGGGCATATCGACACGCTTTAAAAGCAAGGAAAAACAGCCTAAGGGAGGAATAATGGAACGACTTCTGAGCGGCATCCAAAATGAAAGACTCCTCAGCGTTCTGGAAAGCAGTCAATGGTCCATTTCTAGTTGACGCAGGGAGTGCAAGCATAGAGATAGCGGTCTCTAGGGAGGAATGGGTAGACCACTATTCCAAATGATATTCTATCCCTTCCCCTGTACCAAGAATTAGCAACTTGGCGGGGGACAGGATAAAACTCTAGATTGCTAATCACCACTCGTATCTTCAACTGGATCTTAATGAAATTGAGGAGGCGATTAGATTGAGCAAGAGTGGTAAAGCTCCAGGGCCAGATGGCATCCCTGTGGACCTCTTTAAATATAATACAGACTTCTGGGGACCTGTTTTAATCCCAGTCATCAATGCATGCATTTCATCCAGCCTTATTTCTACCTGGAGTAAATCTATTCTGGGCCCGATTTTTAAAAAGGGGGATAGGCACAATCCAGCATGCTATCGCCCTATCTCGCTCCTAGACTCCACGGTTTAAATAATTGGAAGAGTAATCCTATCTAGATTACAGGTCTGGGCAGATGACCATTCCATTATCAGCAATATCCAATATGGATTCCGAAAGGGACTGGGAACGATAGACCAGTGCTTAAATTTGAACAAATTATCACCAAATATACTAAGACCAAAAGGGGACCTCTTTACTTAGTCTTTGTGGATTTGTCCGCGGCCTTTGACTGCGTCATCCACAACAAACTCTGGCCGATTCTAGAGAAGCTGGAAATAGAACACTCTTTAATCTCCTTAATGCAAGAATTTTACATCAAGGCCAAAGCTAGGGTGCGATTTGGCATGGGGTGAGTGTCCCGACCATTTTCCTGTAGGAAGAGGAGTAAGGCAGGGCTGCGTCCTGGCACCCTTCCTACTTGGTATATTAATAACTTAGATCTGATTTTGAGAGAGGAATGCCCGGACCTCTCAAAAATAAAAGATTAAACACAGAGATTCAAAAAACCTCAGTCTTGGCACACCAAAACATTCTGACCACTTTTAAAATGCAGCCTTATTTAACATATGTAACTCTTGATTTTGAAAGATTTTTATTAAAGCGTTTTAGGATGAGCATTCTTCATAGGTTATTTAGTTTTCCAATAATTAATGACTGGTCCAGGCAGTTGTCTAATTGTCCATGTGATGACCTGTCTGCACAATCTACAATGCATGTCTTATTTTTTTGTAAATTTGATACACTTCAGAGGAAAAGGTGGATACTCCCGGTGCTCAGAACATTAGGCCTGAAACAATGTCGCCCAGCTTTCCTAGTCATGCAATCTTTGGGGGAAGAGCTCATAACCTTATCTGTTACATTGTTTTTAAAGTCTGTTTTTAATTGTAGAAAGACTATTCTTATGTAAGATCTTGTATTGTAAAATGTATTCTATAACTGTGGTTTTTCTTTTATTTATTAGTAACATGAGCTCTTGGCCCCTTATTGCTCTGTATTTTTTTTAATGTGCTCTTATGATTATTTTTTTAATCGAATAAAGCTCGATTGATTGATTGACAGACAACATCTCTTTATCATGTCTATTATAAGATTAACCACATCATGGAATTGTGGCATTGCTTAGGCTGTACACCCTCATCATTTGTCCTCCATTTGTCATCTGCCTTGCCCCCGACACTAAGAGCTCCATCCATGCTTGGAGATAAGCACTCTGTGTGGAAACTGCCAGTGCCGCTTAATCAGTTTCAACACCCTCAAAGATCTATCTGCCACAACTTAGTAGGGATCTCTGTTTCCTACGGATCTGCCTCGGAGACAGGCCACCTAATCACTGAAAATGAGCCAATGTCATTGTTTACTCCTGGGACATAGCGTGCCCTAAATTTAATATTGTGCTGCAGGTACCCTAAGACAAAGACACTCAACAGCTTTAACACTCTCACATCTCTTAGTAATGGCTTATTCCCAATGTGCACCACTGCCATATTGTCAGTGTTAAAAGCTACTCTATTATAATGGAAATATCTGCCCCATCGCACCAGTGCCTATGCCAATGGGAACATTCCAAGAAGGCAATACATCTCTCCTCCCTCAGCCATTCCTTAGACCAAAGCTCTATGCACCATCTCCCCCGCCAGTACAGACCAAACACTCACACACCCGCTGCATAACAACATTCCACTCTGCTACATCTCCTAGGTTCTGCAGTAACACAGCATTATAATGTCTCAAAAATGTAAGCCAAGGGGTCGTGGCTTGGGCAACCAACATGGCGGATGCAGCTTGATTGAGCTCTGTGCCTCTACGCCAATAATCCTCCATAATCCGGCTGAAATCCTACCTTGTGCAGTCCATCAGACATCGGTGCTATCCAGTTAATCCCGAACTGGAGGTGTGAGACAGAGGACACCGGTCGGCGTGCTGCCTGCCAGGGACGTCCGAGGCGTGATGTGGGACTATGCCCGTTGGATCCCCGACCTCCGACTTGGTGCCTGCGGCTGATTGTGGAGCCGGATCAGGCTACGGAGGTGAGGGGAGACGCCCTGACGTGCGAGCGGGCGGCGGCTGTGCCGCTCATACGGCAGGTCACCTGGGACTGCTGTGAATCCGCTGCGACAGTGGATTGCCGGACGGCGGCTGCCAGGTTCTACGCCATGGTGCCGGCTGGGTGGGTGCCCAGTTGGATCCTGGAAAGTGGCGGAGCCTGCCTGGCCTAGCGTCAGCCAGGGGCGGTCCGCCCTGACGAACACTGAAGAGCGGGTGGCGCTTCACGCCGGCCCTGCAGGTTTCTCCTGGGCTGGTTCGCCCCACCTCTGGGGCATGCCTGGGTACAGCTTCTTGACTGGGGGATATATTGCTTGGCTTCAGTGGGGGTGGACGGTAGCTACGCACTGGCCGTAGACAGTAAAGATCCTCCGGGCCTCAGGCCCCTCCCCAGCCATAGTGTGTGTGGATGAAACACCGTTGGGTTTGAATTGCAGTGGTGGTGGGGCCGCCCCTCCCCAGTAGACCCCTGAATCCCCCCCCCCCCCGTTTTGAGGGCATACCTGGCGGACTTAGCCTGGACCCCAAGCTGGGCAAGTTGTACATCCTCCGTTAGGACTACATGAAGAGAGGGGGCCCTGCATTTGTGCTCAAGAGTAAGGGGCTGGGCCCACATCGAACGGCTTGGTGGGGGCACGTGGCGGACTGGTAGTCCAGCGAGTCTGGTCCTAGTAGGGAGGCCTACTTGACTGGCTGCTGAGGCGGCAGCCTGTGGTGTCCCCTATGTGGCAGCTGGCAAGACACATTGGCGACACCTGGTAACCTGCAGCGATCCTCCTTCTAGAGCAGGGCAACCCCCCTGGCAGCGGACTTCCTGAGACCTCTGACCGACCATACCACGGTGGGAAACCAAGGGCTAGGATAAGCCAAGCGGGGCAGGCGCCAAACAGAGCACTCTCAACCACGACACCCAGGGCCCCTGTGGAGGGGCGCGAGTGGGACCGTGCCAGACAATGCGGCGCTCCTGGCAGCTATCACAGAGGCAAGAGATATGCTCGGCGCTAAAATCAGTGCAGTGGGATCTGAGGTCTCCTTCCTGCGCCAGGATCTTCAAAAGGCGGTAATTCGCTTCACGGAGGTGGAGACGCGAGTCTCATCAATGGAAGACACCAAGACACCATGACTACCCTGCAGAAAGAAGTCAATAGGTTGACAGTAGTGTCACATGAGCTGGCATGTCGGGTGAAGGAGGGCGAGGGCCGAGCCAGGCACAACAATCTCCTTTTCGTGGGCTTCCCAGAGGGCTGCGAGGGCACCTGCATGAATCGCTCCCTCACCCAGTGGCTCAGAGATCTCCTACAGGAGGACATGCTATCCCCCTGTTTAGTTGTAGAGAGAGCCCACTGGGCGTTGAAAAAGAAACTGCCCCCTGGGGAAAGCCCATGGCCAGTCATTGCTAAACTGCTTAACTACGCAGACCGAGAAGCCGAACTGCAGTCCGCCAGGACACAAAAGGACAAACTTATATATGAGTCCCGGCATATAATGATCTTTCCAGACTACACCAGCCTCGTACAACAACAACACCAATCCTTCAAGGCGGGAAAGCAGAGGCTACAAGATCTTAATATTCAGTATATGCTCCTCTACCCTGCCAGACTACGTGTCATTTTTAATTCTAAGTCTCTCTTTTTCGACACGCCCAGAGCGGTCTTTGCGTGGACGGATGAACATACTCACCTGAAGCCTCATACTCCGCTGCCGCAGGAGTCAGATTCCTTCCATGGCTCGCAGAGGAATAGACGTAGACGGACAAAATCAAAGCGGTGACACAGGTCTGGTTCTGACCGGCGCTCCTCCAGTCCTGAACGCACATCCTGAACTGCATCAGCCCACGGGGCTCGTTGTTCTCAGATTTCTATTGATAGCCCGATACCTGAAACATCCTGTTTAATGGACAATCAAGCCACAAAGCTGCACAGAGCCAAGACATTAGTACCCCATGTTGAAGTTCTATGGGAAGATGGGGAACCATTGGCGGAGGGACTCTGGGCTCCACTGTTGGGGGCTGAGGGTGTCTCTCACTGCAAGAGATGCTTCTTGTTCATAGCAGTATCGGGGAAGGGGGGATAGGGTGTTCACAGGGATTTGTTTAGTTAGATTAGCATTGGTTTTCGCTTGAGCGCAGGCACATGATCCACATCCCAATATTCTAGGTTCCCTGAGCGCGTGTACAGAGGATAGATGTCTAGTCAGGCTAACATTGCTTCACTTGGGGATCGGACTGTGGTATCCTGGAATGTCAGGGAGCTACTCAATAAAATAAAGAGGGGCGCCATTCTTCGTCAGGCCAAGCGTCACAGAGCCGATAACATTCTCCTACAAGAGACACACTTGTTGGGCACCAAGGCTCCCTGTCTGGTGAGGTTCGGATGTCCCTTGATATACCATGCGGGGTTCACTAGGCGTTCCGGGGGGACTGCTGTTCTTATTCATCGTTGTGTCCCCTTTGTGCACACAAAGAATTAGATAGATCCAGGAGGACGATACATTATAATATCATGCACAATATACGGGGAACATGTGAACATTGGTAGTGTACTACGCCCCCCCCCTTTAGGGAATACGTTCATTGACAAAATTTCTCACCTTTGGTGCGAACTCCCAGATGGACTGACCATTCTGGGGGGAAACTGGAATGATGTCATGTCATCATTAGATAGAAAGCAGGGGTCCAACACAGGTCCCTCATTAGATAACTCAGAATTATGTCTGCTCGCGACCACACTGGGATGGTCTGGAGCGAATACCACCCCAACGATCTGAGCTACACTTACATGTCTGCAGTTCACGGCTCCTTGTCCCAGTTGGACTACATGTTCATGCCGTATAGCCACATTCATAGATTCTCTCAAGTTTCCCACCTCCCAAGGGGGCTATTGGATCACTCTCTGGTCCACACACGCTCCCAAAAACCTCCCTTTAGGTGGCGTATGTCCCCATGGCACCTCTGCAACCCAGACTACCAGGAAACCCTCACTAGGGCAATCCAGGAATATCTTGACATTAACTTTGCATCAGACCCGTCCAAAGCTATCCCATGGGATGCCCTGAAGCCTTCAGTCCGAGGGGTCGACATCAGCTATCGTTCAAATGAGAAACGCAAACATTCCTCCCATTGGGCTAAATTAGATGCCCCCAATATATCCCTAGAAGCACAATATGTGCAGGAACCCAGCCCCCCCCCTCTGTTTCAGCTTGCTTCATATGCAACAGCAGATACAACAACACCTCACGGGGGAGGCAAAAGAAATCTGGTTGGCGTCGCAACATCGTATTTACCAATGGGGGGACAAATCCACCAAAATTCATAGACTATATCAAGTAGGGAGGTCCCAGGCCACTATCCCAATTATTCGAGGCACGGATAGGGATCTGCATTCATCTCCAGGGGCGGTTGTTAGGGAATATCGGAGCTGCTCATCGCGGAGTTCCTTAGAAATATCCCTCCTCATAAACTTATGGACCAGATGCAAGATCACCTAGACGCCCCTATTCCCATGGACGAATTAAGCGTGGCACTTGTAGCGATGTGTCCCGGGCGGGCTCCAGGCCCCAATGGATTCCCCATGGAGTTTATTCGGCCTCACATGTCCACATTGGGCCCTCACCTGCTAGAGGCAATACATGGTGCCTTTGAACAAACCCTGTTATCTCAGGATTGGAGGCATGCAGAGTTTATCCTCTTCCTTAAGCCTGGCCGCCCACCGAAGGGTCCATCCTCATATCGCCCCATTTCCCTTATCAACTTCGAGCTTGGGCAAAATCTTGGCCAATCGCCTGTTGGCTTGTATACAAGCCCTGATTCATCCAGATCAAACTGACTTTATGCCGCCACAACATTAATCAGGTCCAGAACGCCATGGCTATGGCCCCTGAGCTAGGGCACCCGGCAGCCATATTATTAGCCGATATCGAAAAAGCGTTCGATTATCTCAACTGGGTGTACCTTTCCTAGGTTCTCGAAGCAGTCAATTTCAGTCCGTGTTTTTTGGCATATGTCTGTCTATTATACACAAATCTCACTGCCTCAGTCAACATGGCAGGACATCGTTCATATTTTTACGTCACCCTACCCAAAAACCTCTTGGGTACACAATATTAATCCACTAGTCGCCAGCCTTCGAGATGAGACAGCAATATGGTCCTATCACAGTACGGATGCGCAGCGATTTTTAAGATGGTCTTGTTACCTTGAGTACTGTACCAGTTACAGAACTTCCCATAATATATACCACGATCATGGTTTGTACAAGTAAACACCATCCATGATAAATTCCTATGGAATGGTGGAGCGATTCGTATGGCACTACAAACTTGCGCCCAATCAACGTATTGTGGCGGCATTACTGCCGCAGATATAAATTCATATCACGCTGCCTCACAATTATTGATTATAAATGAATGGGGGTATAACTCACCAACAGACCCGGCGTTTGCTTTGGAGCATGCAGCGATGGAGGGAGTTCCCCTACTTTGTCTGTTATATAGTGCACAAAACCTAAACTTCTTACCCCACGCCATTAGAACCGTAGTCCGGCTCTAGAGATGCACAGTAAGACAGATGGGCTGGTGTTGGTCCCTGACCCAAGCGACTCCCCTGTGGTATGGTACCTACCTGCGCCAGGGGACGGCTCTGGCGGGCTTTTGTAGGTGGGACCTAGTAGGTATATCTACACTCGGAGATGTTATGCAGGGCTCCACTCTAAAGGCCTTCCGCCAGTTACAGGTGGAATTTCAGCTGCATAAGATGCAATTTCATAAATACCTTCAGTTATGTCACGCTCTTACCCCATTGATCCGTTCTCTAGACACCCTGCCTGAATCCATCCCCTCGAAGGCCGCCTCCTCATGGGAGACCTGGGTGCTCATAAAATCAGTCAGATCTACCAGACCTTAAAAACACATGCCAGAACCACGCTGCATAAAACTAGAAAGGCGTGGCAGGATGACATACCAGAGTTGACAGATGATGATTGGGTCGAAGCATTAGCTAGCCCTCGGGGAGCGGCCATATCTTGTTGATACCGCTTCATCCAATATAAATACACACGTCGTGTATACTATACACACGTTCGCCATTGGAAGATGGGAGACATCAAATCCCCCCCAGTGTTTAGACTGCAGAAGGGAAGAAAGATCATTCATACACACAGTGTGGAGCTGCACCGCACTGCAGACCTTCTGGCGCAAAGTCTCAACCTGCCTGGGTAGGATACTCTCTTGGGATCTTCTGTTCGACCCAAAACGATTTATTTTGCACAGTACCAACGGGATAGGAGGGAATCTGTATAAACAGCACCTTCTCTTCTTGGCCCTCACAATTGCCAAGTGTGACATTGCCCAGTTATGAAAAGGGGCCTCTCCCCCGACATTAGGGAAATGGAGGAAGGGCCTAGACAGTTTAATGAGCGCAGAGATTGCAGTATTCCAGGCACGAGGCTGCCCCAGAAGCATAGGAAAATATGGTCTCGATGGGCAACATACGGGGGAATAGATTTACCCGCCCTTCCTTCTCAGACCCCCGAACGAATGATAACGTCCACGATCCGAGACAACATCATATACATCGTAACTAATCACCGCTCATACACGTACCTAGTTGTATTTCCTAAGATACACGAGTATTGGATCTGTTTGCGCCAAACTGTTTTTGTTGTAATGTATATACGTTCAGCATTAATATGACATATATGTCTGGTACACCCAAATTATTTTTGTCCTGCTTTCGTATACGTTGGGCTGCGGCCTAGAATGCACCATGGAAAGTCAATAAAATATGTTGTGAAAAAAAAAATGTAAGCCATACTCTCAGATCTGCTTTAACATCTGCTGTAAGTGGTACTCTGCGATGAGATAAACTGCTCTGATAAGGCTAAGCCACATCTCTTGCGAAACATCCTGCCCATTCTCACCACTTAACACATAAAATTCAGATGTCACAACAGTACTTCTATTGTCCTCACCTCGATCTTCCTTCTCCTTAGGGCCTTAACTAACAATTTTACCAATGTCTCCAATGTGTTCTGTGGCAACCTTGCCTTGGTGGCAGCGTAATCAATTTCATACACCAGACATGAAATCACTGTTGCTGGCCCAATCTTCACCAGTTGATTATTCTTCACGTTAATGCTCAAGGAATGAAATCTTCGACCATCTATATAGTATACCATATAGTTGATCTTATTGATGTAGTTCACTGACTCATTGTCAGTGAAATTGCTCTCCCACCCTCGCAGCTCCACCATTAAGTGAGGTGCCCCTGCCCCTGCACTCTTCAGTGTTGGTGATCGAGGCCCTCCTCCACCCGCAGGTTTCCCTGCGCCTCATCCCTGGTGGTCCAGTGGACCTCTGTCTCCTTTCTTTCTTTCTGCTCCTTCACTCGTTTTTCTCCCCTTTCTATCTTTCACCTTTCTGCACCTCTGCTCTTTTGCGCCTTATTTCTGCCCATTCTCCCTTTCTCTCCCTCTGCTCCTTCACTCGTTTTCAATCGTTTTTTCCCCCTTTTATCTTACACCTTTCTGCACCTCTGCTCTTTTGTGCCTTATTTCTGCCCATTTTCCCTTTCTCTCCCTCAGCTCCTTCACTCGTTTTTTTACCCTTTCTATCTTTTACCTTTCTGCTCTTTTCTGCATCTCTGCTCTTTTGTGCCTTATTTCTGCTTATTTTCCCTTTTTTATTTATCCCTTCTTTCCTCCCTTTACCTTTCCCCGCCGCTGCTGCCCCCGCGGCCCCTCCCCCCCCAGCACGACCGGCCCAATCCAGCTCCCCTCCCCGCCACCCAGCTGTCCAGCCCTCCCCGACCCCTACTTAATGGCGGCCACTGCGGGGACAGGCGAGCAAGACCACTGACTCATTGTCAGTGAAATTGCTCTCCCACCCTCGCAGCTCCACCATTAAGTGAGGTGCCCCTGCCCCTGCACTCTTCAGTGTTGGTGATCGAGGCCCTCCTCCACCCGCAGGTTTCCCTGCGCCTCATCCCTGGTGGTCCAGTGGACCTCTGTCTCCTTTCTTTCTTTCTGCTCCTTCACTCGTTTTTCTCCCCTTTCTATCTTTCACCTTTCTGCACCTCTGCTCTTTTGCGCCTTATTTCTGCCCATTCTCCCTTTCTCTCCCTCTGCTCCTTCACTCGTTTTTTCCCCTTTTTATCTTTCACCTTTCTGCACCTCTGCTCTTTTGTGCCTTATTTCTGCCCATTTTCCCTTCCTCTCCCTCTGCTCCTTCACTCGTTTTCACTCGTTTTTTACCCTTTCTATCTTTCACCTTTCTGCTCTTTTCTGCATCTCTGCTCTTTTGTGCCTTATTTCAGCTTATTTTCCCTTTTTTTTTCTTTATCCCTTCTTTCCTCCCTTTACCTTTCCCCGCCGCTGCTACCCCCGCGGCCCCTCCCCCCCAGCACGACCGGCCCAATCCAGCTCCCCTCCCCGCCTCCCAGCTGTCCAGCCCTCCCCGACCCCTACTTAATGGCGGCCACTGCGCGGCCGCGGGCTCGCCGCTGGTGCACCGAAGGCGCGTCAAAGGCAAGCACGTCTGCGCCCGTCTGCGACCCGTCCGCAACCAGCACCAGGAACCCTGGACCTCCGCCCGCCAACGCTACGACCCAGCAGCACTCCACGCACTCAACCCAGGCTGCAACAACAACTGCAAGCTAGCATCACCAGCCGACACCCATGGACCCTTCAGCTGTCACCGCTGCCGGCACACCTGCAGCACCGCCAGGAACACGGATCCAGCACAACCCGCCCACAAGAACACAACCGAACCGAAGACCCTGCAATGCATCCTCCTCAACGTCCGATCCCTCCACAAACACACAACAGAAATCTGGGACCTCCTCGACAGCACCACCCCAGACGTAGCATTCTTCACCGAAACCTGGACCAACACCACCTCGGGACCGGACATCGCCATCGCCATCCCACAAGGATACAAGATCTCCAGGAAGGACCGCCCCATCCACCCAGGAGGAGGAATCGCCATCGTCCACAAATCCAGCCTCCGCCTGAGCACACTCCCTGACGAGTCCACAGAACTGATGGAACACCTTCACTTCAAGATACTGGCCAGCCCCACCGCCGCCCTCCGAGGAACCCTCATCTACCGACCCCCTGGACCCCGCGGACCCTTCGCCAACTCGATCACGGACATTATCTCCCCGCAGGCCATCGCATCCACCAACTACACCCTGCTGGGAGACCTCAACTTCCACCTCGACAATCAACTGGACCCCAACACCACATCCCTCCTGGACAACCACCACAACATTGGACTCCGCCAGATCGTGACCGAGCCCACGCACTCAGCAGGACACACCCTCGACCCCCTCTTCACTACAGGAAACTCCATCACCTTCAGCCACACCACCAAACTCCCATGGACGACCATCGTTGCATCCACTTCACCTTCAGAACACCCACCATCCACAGACACCAGCACCTGCTTCCACAAAGAAACTGGACCAAAATCACCGATGACCAGCTCACCTCCTCACTCAACAACTCCACCCCAACCATCGCGGAAAACGACGACCCCAACACCGCAGCCCGAACCCTGCATAGATGGATCTCGGACAGCTGGATCTCGGACAGCACCAACAAGAAAAAAATACCCGTGCCAAGAAAGCCAGATGGTTTACCACTGAACTTCGAGAGTCCAGGCGCACATGCCGCCGCCTTGAAAAGGCCTGGAGAAACACCAAATCCATAGAAGCCCACAACAACTTCAGAGCCGCCACCAACGCCCACCATCAACTCATCAGAGAAACGAGGAAAAAAGCGATTGAAGACAGAATCTCCACCCACGCACACAACAGCAAGGAACTCTTCAGCATCATCAAGGAGTTCGCCCAACCCACCAGCGAGTCTACCGACATCCCTCCCTCACAAGACCTCTGCGACAAACTCAGCATCTTTTTCCACCACAAAATCAAGAGCATCTACGACAACTTCGACGAAGACAACCAACACACTGAACCCTCACCAACCACCCCCGACACCCGGAAACCAGCGATTGATGACTGGACAGCCCTCATCACCGAAGACACACTCAAGACAATGAAGTCAATCCACTCAGGGGCCCCCACGGACCCCTGCCCCCACCACATCTTCAACAGAGCCGCCAACACCATCGCACCCATGCTCCTCCAAACCATTAACCGCTCCCTGGCGACCGCCTCGTTCCCCGACGACTGGAAACACGCCAAGGTCAACCCCCTCCTAAAGAAACCCTCAGCGGACCCCACCGACCTCAAAAACTACAGACCCATCTCCCTGCTCCCGTTCCCAGCGAAAGTCATCGAGAAAGCCATCAACAGCCAACTCGCCACATTCATTGAAGAACACAACATCCTCGACTCCTCCCAATCCGGCTTCAGAAAAAACCACAGTACGGAAACCGCCCTCCTCGCCGCACAGACGACATCCGCACCTTACTGGACAAAGGAGAAACAGTAGCCCTCATCCTCCTCGACCTATCAGCGGCATTCGACACAGTCTCCCACCGCACCCTAATATGCAGACTCTACGATGCAGGAATCCAGGACAAGGCCCTCGACTGGATCTGCTCCTTCCTCTCCGGCAGGACGCAGCGGGTCAGACTCCCCCTTTCCTCTCGGACCCCACACCGATCACCTGCGGAGTCCCCCAGGGCTCCTCCC
Organism: Lissotriton vulgaris; assembly: GCF_964263255.1. Lineage (NCBI taxonomy): Eukaryota > Metazoa > Chordata > Amphibia > Caudata > Salamandridae > Lissotriton > Lissotriton vulgaris. The sequence goes on along the minus strand of NW_028255489.1, from coordinate 79,774 downwards.
TCAGCCCGACGCTCTTCAACGTCTACATGGCTTCACTTGCCCCCATTGTCAGAACCTACGGACTCAACATCGTGTCATATGCAGACGACACCCAGCTCATCCTCTCCCTATCCAACGAGCCCAACACCGCCAGACGCAACTTTCGAGAAGGCATGGAAGCCGTCGCCAAATGGATGAAAAACAGCTGCCTTCAACTAAACACCAACAAAACAGAAGTACTCATCATGGGCCCAAACCCCCACTACTGGAGCGACACCTGGTGGCCCACTGCCCTCGGAAACCCGCCAACCCCCACAGACCACGCACGCAACCTGGGAATCATCCTTGACTCCGAGCTCAAAATGGACCGCCAGATCAACTCTGTCTCATCTTCCTGCTTCCACACCCTCCGCCTCCTTCGTAAGACCTTCAAATGGATCCCCCTCGAACACCGAAAGACAGTCACTCACGCCCTGGTCACCATAAGACTCGACTACCGCAACGCACTCTACGCCGGAATAAACAAAAACCTCATCCGCAAGCTACAGAACATCCAGAACGCCGCCGCAAGACTGGTCCTCAACCTGCCAAAACACTGCCACATCTCCCAGCACCTGCGCACACTCCACTGGCTCCCCGTCGAGGCGAGAATCACCTTTAAGATGCTCACCCACGCACACAAGGCCCTCCACGGCACCGGACCAGCATACCTGAACAGCCGACTCAAATTCCACGCACCCCAAAGGACCCTACGATCAGCCCAGCTTTCCTACGCCGTGGTCCCCCGCACCAGAAAGACCAGATCGGGAGGCCGCTCCTTCTCCTTCCTCGCGACCAAAGCATGGAACGCCCTTCCGCTCCACCTCAGACAGACAACATCGCTCCCCATCTTCGCAAGAAACCTCAAAACCTGGCTCTTCGACAGACCCCCTCCTTGATGGAATGGAACCTGCATCCCCCCACCCCTAGCGCCTTGAGACCCTTACGGGTGAGTAGTCGCGCTTTAACAAACTCCTGATTGATTGATTGATATATACAGAAAGGGCTTTTAAACTTTAGATTCAAATTGTGTTTATATATTCCCTGTTTAGTAACCACTGGTACGGAATCCTGTAGAAGGCCTAGCCGAAACGCGTTGGTTTTCACCATATGTCACCAGTTTCTGCATATTTGGACTTTAATACATGTCATCAATTTTGTTGTAAATAATTGTGTAAATACATCACTGTCAGACTATAAATCATCAATCATATTGAATCATTAATTATGCTAGCAGAGCAAGAGAATTATCATGATTATTGAATTGATTTCCTGAAGAAAAATACATTTCTGGCTTAAATCTACTTCATTAATCATATATATATATATATATATATATATATGTATATATATATATATATATATATATATATATATATATACATATACATATATATATACATACATATATATATACATATATATATATATATATATACATATATATATATATACATATATATATATATATATATATATATATATATATATATATATATATATATATATATGGTTCAATTCTAATTATATTGCTGGGACTGTATATTTATTCTCTATTCGTGAAGTCTATATGTAAAATAAAAAAATATTTTTTTACCTAAAAACATAAAAAGAATAACTCAAAATAAAATATTCATTCTAATGACACAGTTGTTATGATATCTATAATTGTATTATGTGCATGTATATCTATAATTTAGAAGCCCTTCGATAGTAAATAGCACCGTGCCCGGTGTCTTTTGTCTTCCCAAATAGTGTATTTCCCTGGTAGGGTTTTATCCTTTTTCAGGGGTCCGTTCTTTTTCCAGAAAGCCCATCTTCACCGGTGCCAGCAGTGTCCTTATTTCATCCATCAGAACCTGAAGACCTTCTAGCGCTCACTGACAATCATTTTACTCCACTGATTCCACAGAAGCCACATTATCCAAGTATTCGGTTATAGACCTCCAACCAGAAGCATTTGTAAAGAGCCATTGTAAAAATCTGCTCAACGTTTCAAACAATGAACAAGGCACTGAATATTCCATGAGTACTGCTTTGTTTCCATAAAACTGTTCTTCAAATCGTATGCCATCAACTCAAAATCATCTGGGTGAACTGGAAGCAAGCAGAATGCTAATTTTATGTTGCACTTCACCACTATGCCTTCACTAAATCAATGGCCTCATCAACCGATAATATACAGATGTGAACTCTTGTGAAATATTTATGCATGATTCCTCTGGCCATGACAAAGGTCTAATCAATCTAAACTGGCCTTTCTGTTTCTAAGGAACAACACCAATTAAGGATATCATTAATCAGTCCAGTAGACAGTGCAACCAAGAATTCAAGACCTTCACTTTAACTGGCATATGAGGTTTTCCCCATTTTCCATTGACCACCCTTAACTCTCCCTCTTTGCACATGACCTAGTCCATCATGAGTTCCCAGAAATCCTGATCCCCATCCTTGACCAGAGCACTGGGTAAGCAGCTGTTATGATGCACATCTAGAAAACCCAGGCTTAAACATACAAAACTCTTTATTGCAAAAGTCTGTTATAGGCCCAACAAACCCCTCCCAGTGCATTTTGGCCCTTGTCAGCCACTCTCACTACGCCTTGGGTGGGATGACCCTGAAAGTGGCAATAAAATAAAGGCAGGCTGCTAGCCGTATAAGCCTTGGGTGCTGGCCTCGCCTCATAGGTGCCATTCACTGCAACCAAAGGTCTGTGTCTAGTCTCCCTACTTACCTTCTGCATCCTCTGCAAAGCAAGCTCTAAATTCCTCATCATACCTGACTCAAGCTAGGTCACCAAAAGTGATCTGTGCTTTCCTGGTCACTTCAATGTATTTAAACAGTGCTCCTGGTATTTGCTCCAGAAAGATTTCACAATATACACTAGCATATATAACAAATGCAGTCATCTTGTTTTCTATGATAATGGACACCCACAGTCTACTGGACAACTCCTATTCCTTCGCCTTTAAACCTTCCTTCACCACAACCTCTCAATGCAATAATTAAAATACTTTCACATTTACCCCTTTCAAATGGTTTTTTAGTGGACACCATTAAATGGGCTACAAAGGTTTGGTTCTACCCATAAATGGCATCTTCTTATGCTTTATCGCTGTACTCTTCGTATTCTCCAAAGTTTTACCCTCCTTCTCCTTCATTTCTTTACTTACCAGAACTTCCTCCTCTGTAGCAATGTCTTTGTCTATAACATACCAGCCTTTCTTCAACTAGCCCTTGAACTTATCTTCTTCACACTTAACACCCAAACCAATTGAGCATCACTGGTAAGTCCAGTTTCTTCACAGTTAGTCTACCTGGATTCAGTATTGGGGCCATAACCAAAGCCATCTGTCCATGAAAAGTCTTCCTTCGATTAGGTCTATTTTGCGTCAGCAGCTCCTTCTGCGATTGCAGGGGCTGTAAAACAACAACTGTGCCGCCACTATTAACTTCTGTAGGCCGCCCACGGCCCAAAACTCACTCAGATCACCAGCATCATTCCTCCTGCACAACATCATTGCTTTGCCTTCTCACTGGCTAAAAAATCTTTCAGAAAATGTCCTCTTCCTCTCTGTGTCATTTGATTAGCCATCCCGCTCATGCTTGACACTTCGCCATTCCCCACGCCCCATCAGAAAATCTTGGACAAGCAGAAATCTTAGATGTTTTGGCCTTTTTGAGAGAGGCCACAAGAGACCCACTTCCTGCTCATTCAGCACAGTCCATCACTGCTGTCTGGCAGGACGCATATGACCAAACCCTCTCTTTGTGCCGTTGTAAAGAAGCCACACGAGTCTACATGGAGTTCACCACTGCACTGTCTGTATTTCACCATCCTCCAGGCCCCTGCTTTTAATACACCTCACACTTGAGAGCCTATCTGCCTCTTCTGCCACTCCCCACACACCAATTTAGCATTTTCTGCCCCCAAAGCAGCATCTTGTCCTCTTCTTGTCACACCTACCCATGTACCCTCTAACTGATCCTACTACTCTCCGCTCTCCCTAAATTGCTTGTCCCCTTGACCTTCTTTCCTGCTGGCCCGCCTCTATTGTTGCTTTCCATCACAGTATCAGCTCCGTCCCCACAAACTGTAGCATGTCAGCCGGGTACACCTAATTAACCCCGTGCTCACCCCCATTGTCTCTTCAGGTCCTCATGTCGTCTGCCACTTTTCTGTAGATTGACCAAATCACTGCCTAGAATTCCTTCCTCTGCATCCCTTACATCTTTTAGCATCTTAGCAGCCCACCCTGCTCTTAACATCACTCTTTGTGCAGATAATACATCTCCTTTAAAACAGACCTCCCAAATAACTGCTCCTCTTCTGTCACAGCGCTCCACACACCAGTTTTACCCACCCATTGCAGCAGCAGATAAGTATTCATTGCTCCCTTATTCACTGCAGCCCTGCCAGTCAAGCCAGATGCCTGCACCGCTACTGCCTCTGCCACAACCTTAAAGTCCCCAGGTGTGGGAACTGCTCCTTTGCGTCCCACCATCCCAGCTTTCTCCGCAGCAGCCCTAATATCCTGACGAGGTCTCTCGCTCTGCGTGACCCAGGCTTCATTGTGCTTGGTTGCTTCCTCCGGCCCGGTTTCTTTTCCTAAAAACTTCATTTTGGATTTGGATTGCAGCAGTGACCCCCTCGGCTGACCTTCCCGCTAGTCGGGCCCTCTCTGGCACCAACATCTGCTCCAGGTTGCCGGGCATCATTAGGTCTTAGTTATTTGCACCCATGAGCACCAACAAGGCCTCAACTACTGCCTTTGTCCTTTTTTGCTTCATCGCAGCTTCGCCACACCTTTATTACACTTGATGCTTACCTAAACCCAGCAGCACTAACTTCACCATATTTACTTTAGCCTCCACGAACTGCCCAAATAACAAATTGATAAATGAACTAGCTACTTACTCCCAGTTATACCCACCAGCACATACCTTAGAAGAAAAGGGAACCCTGCACAAAAACTCCTAACCTCGCCCCCACCCAGACCACCAGCCAATCTGTGACCTCCTCAGTCCCTGGCCTACATTACTCACTAAAAAAGTCTATGGGAGATCTCCTACCGTCATCTCCAGCCATGTCCCCATTGTTACACAATAGGAGGGGATGACCTTAAGATTATGTGGTTCCATTCTGACTCGTAGGGTCAGAGGGTACCCTTAACTGACAATGAATACAAACGTTTCCCATATGGCACATTTCTCATGTAAAGGTGTGCCTTCTGTATTAGACCAGAAAATTATGTCGTCCACATGAATGACAAGAATTTATTTCAAGACATCACAAAACAATATTGATAGCATTTTGGATTGCGGTAACACACGATACTCAAACAAACCATAATTAATGCAACGAGCTTTTTTTCTACTTCTCGTCTTCTTTTATATGGATGGGATTATATAAACAGCTCTTGTCTAGCTTTGTTTAAACTCTGATTATTACGGCTTAGTTGTCATCAAAAGTTCGCAATTCTCCACCATTATTTGTATTGAAAGAAAGCAGAGAAGCCACTGGCGATGACGAATGAAGAACTTGCAGGGGCAGGGTGAAACACAATGGCACATTGTACAAAATCATTGAACCAGTTGTATGGGTAATGATAATTTAGGTTTCTCCTTTTACCTTGATTAAAACATATACAAATCACCTAAGAGATATGGATGATTCAGAATGAGAAGAGGAGTTGCTATACCCACAGGCGCTAGCCCTCAGGGCAGGACCTAAATTAATACAGTTAAAGATCCTACACTTTGCATACTACATACATACCAGGATGACAAAATAGGAAAACTGGTGCTGGATTTCTGTGTCAGAGGATACAATCAAACAGGTGATTTTCTGTAATTGGCTTGACTCTGCCCACAGACATGGGGATTTTAGGCAGCGGTTGGGCCAATAGCTGAATGGTATGACCGGAAATAAACGGATATTAATTATCAAGCTGGAAGCATAGATAGGGCTTCTATTTAGCCGGCTAATTCCTTTGCCAAGACATGACAAACTGCTGGATAAGTTGGGACTGATGACTGGGTGGGTTTTTTAGCCAGGATGATTGGAGTTTCTGGGTCTCCAAGTCTGTCAGAATGTTGCTCCAATATGGGGTGGTGTATGTAGGCTGAAATATCCATGCACGAGGGGAGATGATACCCTAAGAAATGTGGAAACAAAATGAATCTATGAATGATTTATATAAATGTGCCACAGAGTATGCGATATTTATGTGTCCCCAGTATCCCCGGTAGGGAATGCTTATGGGGAGCACCATGAAAAATTGAGTGAGATTCCTCTCTGCTCCTCCCCCCACGACATGGGACAAGCTAGGATAATTGACCACTTTCACGTTCTCTTTGCTAAGGACTGAAAAAATCTGAACAAATCTAGAGGTGGAAAATGTCTCTGAAGGAAATGTGTGCATGTTGATGAATTATGTGCATTGTTTGGCGTTAAAAGGTTAACAGTATCAAAAAGAAATGTGAAAAATAATTTAAAAAAAATGTTTTAAACAGTAACTGAGATGTGAGTCGCCAACTAAGGCAATCCTAGAAGCCATACTGGGAAGCATGATTCTAATGAAAGATATGCATTCTGAATGATCATTCGGAAAAACGAAGTGAGAGGACATAGTACGGCCTGGAGTGGACTTCAAGTAGGTGCAGAGCCATTCAATGCCCTTACAAGCTCAATACAGCATCCTGGACAATCAGTATCTGCAATTTTTAGGCATATTTGATTTCCATAGAATTACTATAAGCTCCTGAATCATTTAAGATAATCAAGTTATGACTTTCTGATTATATTATTGCATTTCATGTGAACCACTATGTATTGTGTTAGCCCAGAGTCTAATATGTTGCTCTCAACAATTGATTCTAAGCACCGTCTACAGCACTCACTATGAGAGATCTCGTTGGAACACCATTTGAGATTGTTCAGAAAAACATGCATTTGATTCAACATATTTCTTTGCATGTCTCTAATAAATTCTTAAAAGAAAGTGCGACTCCAACACAGTGTTGTGCTATCTGTCTTGCTGCACCACTTCTCTATTCCCTGTTGCTTTGGAGCATGATGGTTCATTTCATGCAGCCTGCGGGGTCTCACATTTCATACAATGGAAAGCAAGGGGACATTTGAAGCTAGCTTTAGCAATTTTTTCCCCATTGTTGAAATTTCCTTCTGATGGTTGGTTTTAGATAAACTCCTCCTTTCTCTGTTTTTGTCAGGAGAGGCAGATTAATTTTTGCACACAGAAAGAAAAGAGGGGAAATTATGTGAGAGCAATGCAGCAGTTTTAAGGCTTGAAAAGTCTCTTTAAATTTCTGCTCTACCATAAGCAGGGTCTTATTCTCTCACAAGTCTCTGTTTCATTGTACAGGATCAGGATGCGTCCCATTGTGTTCCTAATGGGCAACCAAAGGCAGAGACCCAGGCCTCTCCTTAGTTCCTGGCTTGTATCAGAGATGGCCTTCGTAACTATGAGGGTCTCTTAGTGTCCCTCATAGTCCAGAACAGGCATAGACCCCAATACCCTAGTTCCCCTTTAGCACTTGAACAGGATGAGAACTTTGAGACTGTGACAGTCTATTAGTTTTTTTTTTAATAACACAATTTTATTGGCATTGAAATGACAAAAAGCAACACCAAGCTACAAAAGCATAACATTTAGGAATACGTTAGGACATTTGACATCTCGCCACAATGTGATCATATTCAAGTTATACACACTGCATCTCAGGCCTCTTTTTTACTTTGATAGTCCCCCAATGGCAGCCCACTTTCATTGTCAGGGCAAGGAGAATCTTTGATTGTGCACTTCCGAAGAATCACAACGGAGCTAAACCAATCTTTTCACTCCACCATAAAAGGCTGAGGTATGGGAAGGCTCTCATTGCAGTCTATAAAATTATGTTTTTTTGTATGAATTATGAAATGTCAGCAGCCCCTGATCCAGAGTGTTTGCATCTTTATCGGAAACCACACTCATGGGACACCTAGAGTGATCACAGCATCCTGTGGCAGAGGAGGAGTAGCAAGTATTCCCCTGCATCCAGATATGCAATCATTTGAAGAAGTACAAACGCCATTGGTGTGGAATCCACGAATGACACTAATGAATCGCTTACCCCATCCGACGAGAGAGATGTAAAATCAGAGGCGCAGAAAGCCTGGGACAGGAAAGATAGTGGAAGCTTCTAAGGCCGGCTCAGGGACATGGGAGATGATAAGACGTTGCTTCCTACAGGATCCAGAATGCTCTAACCAGCAGAGAGCAAAAACTAAACAACTAGCACTCGGAGTCATCCCATGACCATCACCAAGGGGAGCAGGGTTAACCTGGGTTGGTTATGCAGTAGACTCTAGAGCATTAATGACTGTCTAACTTGCCATTAGCATTTGGTGCTGCAAAAAAGTTAATTTTAATCTTTTGTGCACAGAAACCAAGAACGCTCCATCTACAAGATTTTCACCAGTACAACCAATACGAGCAAACATCTTTACACTAAAGAGACACAAATCTACAGATTTCCAAGGTAAGAAATTCTCTTCTTCATAAATGCGTACTATCTTACTGGACCCACATACTGGTGGCCTTAGGCAACTGTGCAAGACAAGGATCTGAAGTTCAATCATATACGCAGAACTTATATAGTTTCATTTCTTTGTAACAAAATTTCTTCTCAGGCCTCATGTCCTTTGAGGTTATGGAAAAATTATCACAACTTCTTATTATTGGGACTCACAGCTAGGAGTGTCATATTTAGGTACACCTAGAAGGCTTTGTGGATGGATCCTCTTACACAATCTGGTTTATTCTAGTTAATTACTTAAAAATATGCTTGCTGTGAGTGTTTCCTCTCTTCTTTTATTTTAGGTGCAGGTGTAGATATTTTGAATCAATACTTCCATAGACAATAAGCAAATCTGGGTTTGATTATAACATTTTTAAGTGAATACACCAGGACTCAATTCATTTATGGTTTCCACTACACTAGTGGTTAATAATATTATTGGAATAACCAGATTTGTTTGGGCTTTCCCAGTTTGTGTTAAACAGGTCTTACCTGTTTTATGTACACAACTTCAGTTTAAGCAAGGATCTACTTTTTATACATTGTGTGTATTCTTGTCAAGATATGATGACAAGAAGGACTTCAATATGGAGTCCTTTTAGGTTAAGATAATGCTCTGTATTGCAAGTTGAAGAACACCAGCTCATTCAGACTTCAAATGATTGTGCTCAGTTGCCAGCACTGTGCCCTTGGTCCGAGACTTCAACTGTTGTAGTAAAGACACCAAACAAAAACCTAAAACAGACATGATGTCATTATTAATAAGTTTGACACTGTGGCAAACCTTCTTAAACAATCCGCAGAGCTATTGTGGTGTTCGGATTTATTTTCTGGTGTTAATAAACAATCACTGTAACACAGCATTTTTATGTGCGTCAAATTAATATGTTTTTATTCCCATGGGTTGCTTTATATGATATTAAGGTGATACTTGTTAGTTGGGGCTTGTTCTAGAATACACTGCATGCGTTCTCTGGTGACTTCTGAGGTGCCCCTTCTGACTGAATCTTTTCCCACAGTCGAGACAATGATACGGTCTTTCTCCTGAATGCGATCTTTGGTGTCTGATAAGATCGCCATTCTGAATGAAGCTTTTGTCACATTCAGTACATTGAAAAGGCCTCTCTCCAGTGTGTGTTCTTTGGTGCCTAGTGACACTTGTTTTTGCACTGAAACTTTTCATGCATTGAGTACATGAATATCGTGTCCTATTTTGCTGAGTTTCAGAACGATATGTGAGCTTTAAATAATCTGGATGACTCTCATATGTATTATAGCTATTTGGTAAGTCTTCTGCAGGGTTTCTCTGATGTGAAATGGAGAGTGAGCTGTTGTTAAAATGTGCTTCTTGTTGAGCCATTTGGTCCCCTTCCAATTCTGGTTTATTTCCAGTCCACAACTGACTTTCACAGTTTGTTTCGTTCTGAGAACTATGCACCATTTTCATTTTGCCTTTTCTTGATTGAACGTTCCTTGGTACGATTTCTTCAGTGCCTTTTCCAAAATATCTACGTTTCCTTTCTCTTTCCATGTTTTCATTATCTGTTGGAAAAGGAAAAAATAAGGCATTAGCTTTTTAAATGTGAACGCATAGAAATATACTGTTTTCATATAGAAAGACTTTGTTAGCCGAAACATGTCTGACATTGCACTTTTTGTGATCCGCCGGGCGAACAAAATTTGAAGAAAGACTATGCGGAGTGCAATTCCATTTTTATATATGACGGAAGAGTTGCCAGGTTAATACGGCCGGGCGCGGGAGTTTTACGAGCAACCCCAGCGATTGGGCTGCATGTCACTTTAACGCAGACATTGGATGAATATATATATATATATATATATATACATATTGATGGAATAACCCAACACCTAAACAATGTATTGCACGTAGGAACATTCCATCCATAAACATGGTAAAAGAAAGAATTGAACTTTCAGCATAATTACTTACTAATAGAGTGCATGCATTGTGGGACTTGTACTTTTTACGTACTGTCAGGTGACTGATATTTTAAAAAGCTCGCAACATGCACTTGCCAATTATCAGTCCTTCACTTCCTGCTGTGAACAAGGCTCCAGCCGAAACGTTAGTATTTGGAAGTTTGCTGCGCTGCCACTGCCTGAATAAAACCTAGTTTTCCAGCATTGGGCCTCACTTTCTGTTACACTGATTGGTGTCTTTTGATGGGTTACTCCGAGGCCATTTCTCCGTGAGGCCGCCTTGAAGGGTCGGGGGCTCCTGATTTGGGGAATCTTTGTGTGGGTTTGAAACGAGGAGCATGACCCACCCACGCACCAAGCCTACTTAGGAAAGCTAAAGGAGTAAAAAACATGTCTGCGTGGTGGAAAGGATTCGCGAGGGATGACTTCCTTCGGCGATCTTGCTGGACTATGATGTTTGTTTCTAGCAAAATGAAAAATCCGAAATACATCGCAGAAACTGCTAATTCGCCTGACACCTTGATGGAATAACCCCACACCTGAACAATGTATTGCACGTAAGAACATTGCATTCATAAACATGGTAAAAGAAAGATTTGAACTTTCAGCATAATTACTTGCTAATAGAGTGTATGCATTGTGGGACTTGTATTTTTGATGTACTGTCAGGTGACTGATATTTTAAAAAGCACGCAACATGCACTTGCCAATTATCCGTCCTTCACTTCCTGCTGTGAACAAGGCTCCGGCCGAAACGTTAGTATTTGGAAGTTTGCTGCGCTGCCACTGCCTGAATAAAACCTAGTTTTCCAGCATTGGGCCTCACTTTCTGTTACACTGGTTGGTGTCTTTTGATGGGTTACTCCGAGCCCATTTCTCCGTGAGGCCGCCTTGAAGGGTCGGGGGCTCCAGATTCGGGGAATCTTTGGGGAATCTTTGTGTGGATATATACATATATATACAAATATATGTGTACATATATATATATTTTTTCTCTGGAGGATCACATTGTATGCAATATATATATATACATATATATATATATATATATATATCACGCTCCAATTCCTCCTCTAATACGAGAAAGATGACAGCACTCGGGGGTTACTTATGAAAAGTGCAGATTTATTGTTCCTTGCAGGCACCCTCCACAAACGCGTTTCGGCGTGCTGCCTTCGTCAGTGTGGTAACAGCGTTTTTCATTACTAGGTGGCTTTAAATAAGACATTTGCAGTTTCTAGTTTGATACATAGAAAGCGACAGAGGACAACCCCACTGTGGTTTCTGTAGGCGCCATCTTTGAATGTTAATGGGCGCAACCTGAAGTGTATATATATATATATATACACATCTCCCCTTGCTAATTCTCCACAACACAAGGCACCAAAACACCGCAAATTGTGTAGGACTCCCTTAATCTCTAAATAGAGTCTGCCCTGACGTGTTTTGGCTGTATCCTAAGCCTTGTGAACACAATGGAGTGCCATTTTTAAATCAGTTTTTAAAGTGTGTGCGTACAAAACCATTCATAGAAATTGACAACATACTAATCACAGTTTAAGTCCAACACTAAAGAAACATTTCATTGTTACAAATACTTATTGCTAATCCTACCACCGAATTTCTAATATTATTAATTATTATCTCCAAATTAATCTTAAATTGTGCAAAACTTATCGAATTTCCTATCTTATTTCCATACAAAATATAATTTAATTTCATATACATTATTTACATGTTGCAGTAAATTTTATTGAGCCATCAATGTCTGAGGCACATTTTCAATTCATTTGTTGAAAACCCTCGTTTTCAAAAATCTTTCTTCATGTATGTTGAACTTCATGAATATAGAAGTCAAACTTAGATTACAAGACATTCCATTCTAAAATTTCATAAATCTTGGACAGTGCCCTAATACCACGAATTATACATTTCCATTGTCCCATAGCTGGTACTGTAATATTTTTTGATTGACTTTCCACAGTATCACCTAAACCGTGTCATAACCACTGTAGAGAGGCAATATTTGATTGAATGTCATAAGCTATGGCCTTTTACTAAAGAAAAGTTAGGTGGGGGTTTAATGCAATCAATGTATATATCTAAATCATTGTTTTATCTTCCATATGCCTTCTGCTCACACGTTGTACAGCTTTTTAAATTCTAGCTCCTGATGCTATGGGAAAGTTGCCTAACAATATTTCTTATTTTCCATCAAAGATGTGTATGTAAATATTCTTCCGCATTGAAGCCAAATGAAATCTTGGTGTTGAGTTCTAATATATAGAGAGATTCATGTCTCTTTAACTGCTGTTCCCGATCTCATGCCCTCATGTTACTGCGGACAGAATCTATTACATAATAGTTTAACAATTTATTGTTGCTATTATGCACTTCTTGGAAGTGTCTGGCTAGTGGATATGTTTTATCTTTATTCTTTATGGCTCTGTAGTACCCTTTGTGTACGTACAGGGTGGTGCGCCATACATATGACAGTCCACATGGACATGTTAGCATATAAACTACAAAATCACTTTTACAGTGAAAAGGGCCTCCAATCTTATGCAGCTTTGTATCAAATGGGCAAAATAAATAATTTTTATTGTTTTCATAATTGAAGGCATTACATCTGTTGCATTTCTTTAAACCTGGACAGTTTTGTAACCAACTACTTTTTTTATAGCATCTCCGGACTCCTTTTTACTAACATGTCTTTTATGGATTTGGTGCTTCTAAAAGTAACCTCTGGTTTCCTTGGGAATAACGTCCCTAATACTTGGTCACTTCTTACCAAAGGCCAGTAATTTTGCATTATTCTTCTGATATTTCCTTTCTCTTTTAAGAACCTTGTGAATAATCTGAACTCTGAAATTCGTTTGTCTTTGTTTATATTGCCTCGAAATAAAACTGTTTCCCTTCTCTTCTGGTTGGCCTTTAATCTTGCTTGTGGGATCAATTCTGTTGAATAACGTCTTCCTCTAAATCGTTTATCCAATCTGGTGTGTTCCGGTTCCCTGCAATTTCCTACTACTCTCAAATGCTCCCCATGTGGTATGCTATTTATTAAGTTTCTGGGGTGAAAACTATTGGCATGCGATACCGTATTACCTGCAGTTGGTTTACTGTACATTTTGGCTTCCAATTTATTATTTTTTACATTCATAGTTATATCCAAAAAAGTTACCCTGCAATGCACAGTATTGTCATCCATTATGTCATTTCAGATGTCGCAGTGATGTTATCAACAATGTCATAGAATATGTCATGAGTGACATAATATAAGAGATAATTATCAGTGCATGGCGAGGCCGTGAGTTATAGTTACTTTAGGGCACGAGTTATAGTTACTTGAGATGAATATAACTGGTGAATTTAAGTGGTATATTTGATTTAAAACTGTTCTCTTGCCTGCTCATGGTGTCCGTGGTGCCTCTCTGCTGCCGCTGCAATCCAGCAATCTCCTGACTACCCCTGGTGGGACGAGGGTCCCAGGAGCAACGCCGCCACTGTTGCGCCATCCGCACCACTCGAGCCTTTAAACTCTGGGGTGGACTGCAATCCCCAGAGTGTACCGCTGTACTCCGCAGCTGCGGCGAGTGAGGGGGAGGCGGGGCCAACGCGCTCATAGCGCAGCCTCTCCCCCCGTGCCCGGGACGCAGCCCGGATGAAGCCCGGACCAAGGGAAGGCCCATCTGTGCCTGTCCGGGACAGTCAGAGGCCGTGCCGGGCCACCCCTCTGACAGCTCTTATAATTCGTGCTCTGCAGTGGTGCGTGCTCTGCAACGCACATTGCATTTTTGGGACTATCGTCGCTGGGGCACCGGAGTGCATGTCGCACCTTGCACCCACTCCCTGGTCCTCGCTTTTTCTTCCAGATATCCCCACGCAACGCTGGACGCGGGTAGGCCCGTCTTAGCTCGTTAGAAGAGACATACGAATGAACTGGATGAATAACATTACGTGTAAGATACAACTACTATCGGGGGGGGTCTAAACAAGATTGTAGAAATGAGTAAAAGGAAAATGAGCCAGATAACTAAAGCGGCTAATACAAATCTGAAATTAGCTGGTCATACATCACTGCTGACTTACCTATCTGGTGCCATGGGGGCCATAGAAGAACAAATAAACACAGTAGAGGAGACGATTACCAAAGGGAGGCAGGGGGTAATAACGGAAGACTTGTCGCTCCCAAGCACATTGAATCTTTCTATCCCCTCCTTAAACGAGAACCTAGGTGCACAGGGAAAAGTGAATGGGTGCATACAGGAGATTTCTGATCACGTAGAGGTGAGCGATCAAGAGGAGGATTCTGAACCACCTCCGAAACGTATTAAGAATCCGGGTGGGAGCAAGGACGTGCTAATTACGGAACTTGCAGGAAAGAGCACGATAGACCGGCCCAAATAACTATTATTTAAGAAAAGGAAATCCCCTGCACATAAATCAACTGCACATAGAAACCTGGGTAGCTCAGGAAAAGCAACATTGAACACGCAAATCGAGGGACAAACATTAGACTTAGAAAATATAGCAAAAAAAAAAATTGATGAAATGTATGCCCATATGATACGAGTACTAGGGAAATTAACTGATAGAGTGGCAAATTTAGAGGGTGTTTAATTGGAAGAAATAAAACCGCAGCAGGGGTTAAGAGTATTCAAGGCAATGGTAATTCATCTAATTTAAATACACAGAACATCATGCTGGTGAGGGGGAGGATCAAGTCGTTTGAAGTGCTACAGTCTGAGTTCCAGCTGGCGGCGACGGAATATTTCCGACACGCCCAGCTTAGCCATGCCCTCTCCCCTCACATATCGGGAGAGGAAGCGATCCCTGAGTCATCACCCCTGGAGGATCGGGTGCTGGACGGTCACATGCCGGACAGCGCTATCTCCTTGACGTACAAAAAGCTTATTAATGTGAGAGTGGATTTGCTTGAGCGACTGCGACTGCACTGGGTGAATGATGGTATTGAGATGGACGACGAGGAGTGGCAATCAGCGGTCTCCTCCCCCAGGGAGGTGGCCATATCAGCGCGACTCCGCCTTGTTCAGTTGAAGATACTACACAGGGTGTATGTAACCGGCCCCAGACTCCTACATATGGGACTTTCAACGGATGGCCTGTGTCGGAGGGGTTGTGGTATGCTTGCTACCTTCCTGCACATCATATGGGAATGTCCTGGAGTTGCCCGGTATTGGACACGAGTGCATGAGGTGATGGAAGAAGTGACTGGAGTGGCCCTACCGGCTGAGGCCCGGCGATGCCTTCTCAATGTCTGGTGTCCGAATGACTACAGTGTAGCCCAGACCCGTTGGGTCACCCTGGGCAACATGGTGGCCAAGAGGGACATCGCCCAGAAATGGGGTGCGCCTGCTCCCCCCTCGCTCAGTTTGTGGGAAGCCAATATGGACTGGTGCATGCTGCGGGAGAAGACGGTGTATATGGCCAGGGGCAAGCCTAAAATGTGGAGGTCTGTGTGGGGAGCCTGGAACTCCTATAGAGGTGATATTTGCGACCCCCCAGTAGAGATTGACCCTGATGTCCAGCTTTCCCCATAGGACCCCTTACCCGCAGTTCCAGATAGGTTATCCTGGTGTGCTACCCCCCACGTGCCTCACTGTTGTCACTGTTATTGTGTGCTGAATTGGGTGTACGGCCCTCGACCCCCTCCCGCTACACAAGTCCACTGCTTCTGTACTGTCCTCAGCTTTCCTTTCTCCTCTTTGACTCTCTTTCGTGCCTAGTGCACACCTCTTTTTCCTAGCCTTTTTTGAGGCTTTCTTATTCTTGGTTTATTTATTATTAAGTTCAATGCTATTGAAAATTAAACCTGATACTTCTGCGAACAGTATTGTACACGATTTTACTTGCTACCAAGATGCTGCCTGGCCTCCGGGATGTATGGCTGAATAGCAGTGTACTTTTTCTACAAATAAAGGTTTTCCAAAAAAAAAAAAAAAAAAAAAAAATACACAGAACATCTCAAGTGGGAATAATGGCATTAACCCTTCCGCCACCCCAGTTTTAGACCAGGTACCTAGACTGCTTCTTCAAAAAAGAAATCCCAGTGGATATGAGGAGCTAGGAAAAACCGGTCACAATATACAGGATGTGGAAAAAAACATTAACCCAGGGAGTAGTTCATGGGCCCCCAGAGACATCGATGAAACATCCATTAGCAATCTCATCGGCTGATCAATTAGACCTACCCCCGGCAGCCACACCCTACATAGTAATCCTGGCAAATGTCCCTAAGATGCTTACATCAGGGCAGGTAACATGGGAAGAACTTCGCAATAAATCATTTTACTGTTTAGGATAACATACTGGCCTAAGTGATGCATTGTTTAAAACTTTCAAAATGGCGAGACGGGTCAAGTGGGTGGGAAAAGAACATAAATCCTAGAGGGTGATTGTATAGTTTTAACATTCAGTGACCCCAGGTTAATGCGTACAATCTTGAACAGGAGAGGGAATTCATCTTTTAATTATAGTGAATTTAATGTCTTGCCATTGGGGGCTTTCTATACCCCTTCACCCATGTACCCGCAAAAAAAAAAACTAGGAACCTGTGTAATGATGCAATTAAACCATGGACCGTGCCACAACAAAATCGATTTGATTTATTAGCGTTGATGGAAGACTTAGATTGACCAAATGCAGAGTACAGGAGGAGGAGTGGGGTAAGGAGGGAGAAACGGTCATCAATAGCCGATAACAACTTGGATGCACAGGGACATGATCACCCTACTATACATGAGAAAGCGAGACAAAGTATATTGAATAAAGAAGACAGCCGGGCGGGAGGGGATATATTGGAGGTGTGTTGGACTTGGCCCTTCTGGCAGGTTCACCCCTAGACTTTTTTGCTTGTAATGGTGACCTGGTGATGGTGATTTTTGGGTTCTGCGCACTTTCACTGTGTCCCAGTGGAAAGTGCGTGCGCACTCTGAGTGCATGTGATGAGATGAATGTCTGACAAAATATCGAAATCAAAAATATCGAAATACAAAAATATCAGAACAAAAATATCGAAGTCAAAAATATAGGAATCCTATCCCTAACAAGGTAAGTACAAAAATATCGAAAAAATAATATCGTAGTACAAAAATATCGAAATTAAAAATATCGTTTTTTTTAAATGTATTAATAATAATGTAAAAATAATTATAAAATACATATAATGTTACAAATATTAAATAAAAATATTAAAACATAATTAAAAAATTAAAACTAATACATATACATTTAAAATAAATTAAAAACTTAATAATTTAATGTAATTTTATATTTTTTTATTTCATTTAATTGATTTAATTTAAATTTATTTTATTTTTACCCTGTACGACTGTAACCCAAAAACCCAAAACTGACCCTGAACCCTAAAAATATCCCTGTACCCCAAAAACACAAAACTGACCCTAAACCCTAAAAATACCCCTTTACCCAAAAACTGAAAACTGACCCTGAACCCTAAAAATACCCCTTTACCCAAAAACTGAAAACTGACCCTGAACCCTAAAAATACCCCTTTACCCATGAACTGAAAACTGACCCTGAACCCTAAAAATACCCCTGTACCCATGAACTGAAAACTGACCCTGAACCCTAAAAATACCCCTTTACCCAAAAACTGAAAACTGACCCTGAACCCTAAAAATACCCCTGTACCCATGAACTGAAAACTGACCCTGAACCCTAAAAATACCCCTGTACCCATGAACTGAAAACTGACCCTGAACCCTAAAAATACCCCTGTACCCAAAATTAATTAATATTATTTAATTACCAATTAATTATTAATTAACAATAACAATAAAGTAAATATATTAGCACATTTGCTGTAATTAATTTAATTTAATAATTAATATTATTTTGCACAATTAATTAATTAAGAATAACAATAAATTATATATAAAAAAATTACTATAATTAATGTAATTATATAATTAATAATAATTAATTACCAAGTAATTAATAATTATAAATATGTAAAAAATTATAATAATTAATTAACTAATTAATAGAAATTAATTACCAATTAATTATTAATTAAAATATGTACAAACATATATCAATTAATTAATTATTATTAAATTACTTCCCACCCTATTCCCCTATAAACCCATAACCCGCTACAGAACATATTTATCAATTAATAAATTAATTAAAAATTAATTCTCAATTAATTAATTAATATTTCCTACTAATTAATAATTAATTTAACATAATTAAATTACTTCCCACCCTATTCCCCTATAAACCCACAACCCGCTACAGTAGTAAAAGACAATATTTAATAAAATAACATTAAAAATAAATAATAAAACATAATAAATACAATATAATATACACTAAATTTATTTAAAAATTGATATTAGTAACATCAAAGTTATTAATTTCGATATTATTAACATCGATATTTACAACTTCGATATTACTGATATCATACCAATATCGATATTTAGACTGTCGATATTACTTACCTTCGATATTTTTGTATTTCGATATTTAAACTTCGATATTTTTGCATATCGATATTTAAAAATCGATATTTTGTCTGTGTACCGATGAGATAGGCCTGCCCTCCCATAGGAATGCATGGGGAATGTATGTGTCCCTGGTAGTTCCTGATGCGTGGAGTGTACAGGTTCGAATTTGATATGTGCGAACTCGTGAGAGTGAATGCTTCGCAATGATGTATGTGGCATGAGTGTGTCTTGTGTACAAATGCTACTTCTAGGAGTTGGCATATTAGTGTAAAATATGCCTGGCGTGTGATTGGCTGGAGCTGGCTGTTGAGCCTGGCTCCAGGAAGGCTGGATGGGTCTGCCCGGTGGTGAGTGTGATATTAGCATGTTGATGGCTGGGGAGGAGTGCACCTGGTCCCTGATGGGCCTGGACTTTCCCCACACAATGCTGGCTCCACCCGCTGGGGTGCGACTGATGACCCTAGCCCTGCCAGTGAATGAAATGGGTGGTTGAGCTATCAAGGGTACTTCAAAACCAGCTGCAACTGGTTTCCCCCCACCCTGCACCTACAGACAAAGGATCTATGTGTATAAAAATGGGGCTGTGTCCCCACAGATGTTGTTCTCTTCCAGGATCCTGCCTGAGGGGGCTGCTGCTATTGCTGGGCCAGAGGACCGCCACTTGGACTGTCTTCCTGTCTGGAGACCAGGTGAGCTGGCTCTGGGCCCAGCCTTGCCCCCCACCCCTGCCTTGCTACATTCCAAGGACTTTCTCTGGACTTGTGCTGTCCTCTAGCGCTGGAATTGCCTCCTAGCGCTTGGGAGTGCTTTATTTCCTGCCCTAGCGCCTGGAAGCGCTTTTATTTGACTTACAGCGCTTGGGAGCGCTGTATCTCTCTGCCGGTGCCCACCCGGCATTTGGCCGCTTAATTGCCGCCCTCGAGGGATTCCCCGGCGTGGGGATCCCCCTGTTTGGCCTATTTGCGGCGCGGGAGCTCACCCCGCTTATTTGCCGACTTTAAAGTCCCCTGGCAGGTGCCCACCCTGCCAGGGACATTGCCGCTAATTCTTTGGCCCCCACAGCGAGTGCCCACCTCGCTTTATAGCTAATTAACACGGGAGCCCACTCCGTGTTGAAATCACCGCCGCAACCCGGGAGATTCTGCCGGGCCGCCACGCTGCCTACGGCGACCCGGAAGTCCCGCCTCCCTTCTCCCAGTGCCGCGCTGCTATTGGCCGCAGCCGCGACCCGGAAGGCAGGCACAAGACGCCCAGACGAGGGCAGGACCGGCGAGTCTCCCTTCTGCTTCCCCCGGTCTGGGGAAGCCTAGGAGTGTCTCCGGGGAAGACAGAGGTTTGCCAGCGCAGGCGGGGCTCCCGTAGTGCAGGGAGAGCCCCGCAGGTAGCAGAGAGCCAACGCGACATCGGAGCCTCCGCCCTCGACCCCGGTGAGTGTGCACGGGCAGGGGGAGGCTCAGGGGGCATTTCCTTTCCGAGTCCCAGGGAAGGACTCCACCGGCGGGGGCATTCTTCTTTGTAGAGTCCAGGAGGGACTCCCAGGGCCCCACAGTGATCTTAGAGCCTGCGAGGCTCCGGGGGCAGTATTTGTCTTTTGAGTCCCCAGGAGGGGGACTCCACCAAAGAAGGCACCACTAGTGAAAGAGCCCCGAGAGGCTCAGGGCCGTTTTGTACTCAGAGCCACGAGGGCTCCAGGCGGCATTCCTCTGTTTGGTGAGCCTGAAAGGCTCAAGGGGGCATTTTTGGATTTACTGAGAGCCCACAAGGGGCTTAGGCGCCACAAGTATCTTTGAGAGCCCAGAGAGGCTCAGGGGCCATTTGTTTATTCAGAGCCTGCGAGGCTCCCACGTTGGCCCATCCTTGCTTGCACCAGTTGCCCAGCACTTTGTGGGCAGCTGTTCCGTTTAGGCCTGACATTGGGACACAGGGCGCCCTAGCCCCAACAAGGCCAGAGGGCCTAGGGACTGCCACAGGTTGTGGCTCATGTGAGTTTTGCGCAATTGCTTGTGTCTGCACCTCTGAATGTGTTTAGGCGTCATGTGTTTTCTCTTACACTTCTGAATGTTTTTATGCATCATGTGTCTTGTTCCTTACACCTCTGAATGTATGTTATGCATCATGTGTTATGTGTTTACACCCCTACAGGTATTGTGATACTTAGGTGGTTGTTCTCCTAGTACAGGTGGTGCTAGTGAGGTCCTGGTTACCAGTAGTTACTGGTTGTGTACTTTATGTTCTACTTTTGTGCTACAGTGATTTACACTCTATGTTCTAAGTGCTAATTCTACCTAGTGCTAAGTTCTAAAAGTGCTGATTCCTGACAGTGGTCCAGGTGGCCCTATCTTGTACATATCCCCTGTAAAATCTGCCCGTGCCTGTTGGCACATTGTAAAGTGTGTGTTTTATCTAATGTGTTTTGGTGTAATACAAAGGCTATTTGTATATACAACCTTGTGTGGAGTTTCTTTTGTGGTGGGCCTTGGGTGTTGTTGCTGGGGTGCGTGTGCAAATACTTAACTCACATCGCCTCCAAGTTTAGCCTTGCTGCTCGCGCCACGTTACCTAGAGGGTGAGCAGGGGTTATCTTGGCGTGTAACTCCCTTGCCCTGACTTAGGAGTGGTGGTCTCTGACTGACTTTGGCGCAAGCCCTGGCCAGCCAGGGATCCCATTTCTAACAAGGTTGTAATGGAAAGGCAATATACATATGAACACAGACTTAATAAATATGCAATCTCGAGAGAGATAGGGAGCATGTCAGGAAATAGTAGGACTGTAGCTGACTCAAGGGTAGGAAATAAGAAGCTGGAAATAAGTAAAACTTGTAAAATAGTATCTTGGAATATTGCAGGGCTCTCGTCTAAGGTGAGAAACCCCTTGTGGTTAACTTTCATAGAGGATTATTCCATAGTCTGCCTACAAGAAACTTGGGTAACCGCAGAAATACATAATAATGGTTTCCGCACCTTCCACACCCCAGCCAGTTATAGTGGGATGTGGCGTAACAAAGGGGGCTTATGTACTTATGTGTCCAATACGGCGGGGAAGATGAATGTGAAGCTTGAGAATGGGACTGAATTTTATCAGATATTGTCAGTGAGTTTGGGGGGAGAAAAGGGCACAGTTTTAAGACATTTCTATAACATCCCTAAAACCCAAATCACAAAGGTCCTAGTGGATTTATGTCAAGCACTGAGACACATACAAGAACATTTGCCAGGGGATATGTGTATTATATGGGTTGGTGATTTTAACTGTTCCTTATGTCGACATAGCCAACAGGGCATTTGCGGCCCAGGCAAAGACAAGGAAGACACATTAACCCATTTCTCCCACAAAACTATGGGGGATCTGTTGAATAAAATAACTTTCCAATTCGACTTGGGCTATGCGAACAAATTATGCACACCCCCTGTACCCTTCGAGCCCACTTTTAATGGGAATGGGTGTAATTCAGTAATTGATTTCGCCCTTATGACAAACAGGTATTCCTGTAAGGTCTGTATCTGCAAAGCATGTGAAATAGTGATGAGTGATCATTACCCGATCAGGTTGGACCTCTATGTAGAAGGGGACACACAAACTTCCAAAGAGAAAGAAACAACTTTAATTGTAAAATAAATCTCGCGAGGATAAACGGAAACACTTTAAACTGGCCTAAAGTGGACCCTGTGGTCTTCCTTGAAACCTTGGTTAATATGATAAATGTGAAAGTCCTAAAAAATGAAACTAAAAGTAAGGAAGAGGTGAGACTGGCCAGAAAAGATTACCGACTATCAATAAAAAAAAGCGAAAGACCCAACTGAAAACGGAAGCATGGCAGGCTTTGCACCAGGCATGTATAACTAAGGATAATATTGTTTTTTCAAAAGCGGTTAATGCCCTCTTTTTCGGAAATAGGGAAACTGATATTATTGATGCGGTAATTACTGAAGATAAATGGGTCAATTTTTTTAAAGAGCTTTACATGGATGAAGTTTTAAATCAGAGTGAGGGAATCGTTGCTGCAGTTGAGGGCGAAGCTAACGCACAACTCACATCCTTTCCCTTGGATATTGAAATGTCCTACGAAGAAGTCATAATGGCCATAAATGAGAGTACCGCAGGGAAAGCTCCAGGACCGGACGGCGTCCCCTTGGATGTTTACAAGTCCAACATTGAACTATGGGCCCGCTCCTAACTAATGTTTTGAATAGCTGCAATCGTTATAGGTTTATCCCGACTTGGTCAGATGCAATTGTGATCCCTATTTTCAAAAAGGGAGATAGAAACGAACCACGTTGCTATTGCCCAATCTCATTATTGGATGCACTCATGAAAGTTGCCAGGAAGGTAATCTTAAATAAATTACAACTTTGGGTAGAAGATACAGGCTTATTAGCCAAATTTCAATACGGGTTTCGGGCAGGGTTGGGAACGACCGGGCAGGGACTAAACCTAGTATTAATTATCGGTAAATATTCATTAGCAAAAAGGGGAAAGTTTTTATTGACTTTTGTTGACTTAGGCTCAGCCTTTGATTGTGTGAATCATGACAAGCTATGGAGCACCTTAAGAGAGATGGATGTCGATCCCAATTTGCTACTATTCGTTAAGGAATTGTACAGGGGAGCGGGGGCGAGGGTTCGGTATAGGAAACAGGGGGAATGCTCAACTAAATTTAGCATAAAAAAGGGGGGAATTCAAGGTTGTATACTTGCCCCTTTTTTGTTTTCCCTATACATAAATAGTGTAGGACATTACCTGACAGAACTCAGGCAGGATTACCCAATCATTAAGAATACCCCTGTTCCTATTTTATTGTATGCGGACGACGCAGTCATCAAGGCGCGGACGCAGATAGGCCTCCAAAGAGATGTTACTAACTTCGCTACCTACATGAAAGATAGAGGATTTAAAGTAAATATAAGTAAGACCTATACCATGAGTTGTGGGGTAAAAAGGAGCAAAACATGTAAAATTTTAATTGAAAAGAAAAAAATAGAAAATACGGATAGATTCTCCTATTTGGAAATCAATTTTGATAAGACAGGTTCATGGTTAGCGGCCGTGAATGCGAGAACATTGTCTTACTCTAGAGCAATAGGTGCAGTGCTGAATTTCTCTAAACAACTGGGTGGTAGACCAGTCTCGGAGCTATTGGACATTTACAAATCTAAATGCGTATCTACCGCGACATATGGGGCAGGGATCTGGAGAATAGCGGATGTCCAACAAATTCAACGCTGTGAAAACGCCTTTTTACGTTATCTCTTAGCAGTCCCTGGTTCTACTGCTATGTTTGTATGCCACAGGGAACTTGGTTTGTCTTACATATCTGATATCATCAAAATAAATCCCCTTTTATTGTGGCATAAGGTGTGGACATCCACTGAGACTGGTTTTAATAGAGACGTAATTCGGAATTGTCTCAAATTAGACGGGGTAGCCAGCATACCATGGATTAAATATATAAAAAAATTATCGTATGATATTGGCCATCCCGAATACTTTGATTTCCCAAATAGTCTGGAAAGGATATCGAGAAAAATTCTGAAAGTAAATTGCTTAAACTACCTAGAGAATAAGCGTTGGCTTTCTGAAAAAGTGAAGAAAACAGTTATGGAGAATCACTTGATGATGCTATGTCAAGGTATACAAACCTATCTGTTATAGGTTCAGAGTATCTTTTCCCGCATGCTTTTAACACGGTTTCGTTGTGGGTCCTTTTTTAGAATGGTTACCTTCTCAGAAACAAATACTTGGTCTAGAAATCTGTCACTATGCCCGTGTGATGATATTTCCGCACAATCCACACTACACTGCATGTTTTTCTGTAAATACTATAATCTACCAAGGAGAAGGTTTTTAATTTGTATCTCAAAGAAGTGGGGTCTTAGACAATGTAGAATAGCATTTCTGAGGCTACAAACCCTAGAAAATGAACAGACAATCATGGCTACTTCGTCTTTTTTAAAGGCAATCATCAGATATAGGAATACTATGTAAAAATCTATTTATCGCATCCCTTGTCTGTGTTAAAAATCTCTTTTATAAATATTATGAGCTGCTTTTATAAATTTAAAAAATGTGGTAATACAGTATCAAGATGTGAAATATTAGTGTGGTTGTTATTCTGTACTGTGCTTTTATGATTTTTTTTTGGAAAACATATTTTATTGATAGATCACATAGACAATTGCAGATCTCTGTAACCCAGAGATATCTGCCAGACATAAGTTCACATGTAGAATAATGCAATCCATCACGACTTTTAGCTGCAGTACAACGGGATCATTGCAAATAACTAACCCCCCCCCAACTATCCCCAACTCCCTCCCGCCCGGACCCCTCCCCCCTTGCACGGTTTCTGACAAGTCCAACCATTCGCGTACACACATCTTGCGGCATAGCTCATTCACACCTCTAATTCCGGGTCTTGTTCCGGCGGGGGCTCCAGCCATATGCCCCTGTAGTCGGCCCATCTCTTCCAGATCTTGTAATGCTTACTGGGGCAACCTCGGGCAAGAAATATGGGCTTCTCCATCCCCATGCAAAAATCTAGGCCCCTTTTCCATGCTATAAGTGACGGGGCCCGCGGGTCCTTCCACGCCCTCGCAATGTCTCGTTTGGCCACTGTGAGTCCTAATAGTAACAGATGTCTCTTATAGAGGTTGCCTCCCACTCCTTCCAACACATGCAACAATCCCAGTCGCAGTGTGCGCGGGAGCACCCAGCCCAGCGCTTCATCCAAACCATTCCAGACTCCATTCCAGAACAGATCTAGACGCCCACAACTCCACACTGTATGGAAGAACGTGCCCTCCTCACATCCACACCTAGTACACTCTGGGGACGCAATAAGGCCCGCCCGCCACAGCCTCCGCCGTGTATAGTACGCTCTGTGGAAGTATTTAAATTGAATCAACCTCAGGCGGACCGGAATGGCCGCACCTCTGGGGCCTTCCAGAGCCTCATTCCAGTCTTCCTCCTCCAGTGTCCCGACCTCAGCCTCCCAGGTCTCCTTTAGTTTGTGTAGATCAGAGGAACAGTGTATGACCAGGGATTGGTATATGCGGGAAATCTTTTTATTTTCGATATCCCCCATGAAGACCCGTGTCTCCAATGGGCTAAACTCGGGAAGTGAGGTCAAACCCTCCAGATCCGGGGCCAGGGCATGGCGAAATTGTAGGTAACGAAAGAACTGCGTGCGGGGCATATTATACTCGATACTCAGGGCTTGAAACGACTTGTCGTCGTCCCCGTCACAACATCACCCAACCTAGTAATACCAATAGCGTCCCACCCCGCAGAGCCGGAAGGGTCGCCAATCCCGGGAAGCGGCCATTTCACCAGAGGGGGGTTTCTTCAGTCAAGGGCCGCCACCATCCCATCCGCCGCAGCGCTCGCCTCCAAACCTCGAAGACTACCTGTGTCACCGACGGCAAGGCCTTGCGCCCACCCGTCATGTAAAGCAGCTCATGGAGCGAGTGGGGCTCCTTCAAGAGCCTCTCCAGTGCATAGGCCGGGACTCCCCTGTCCCCATACCATCATTCATTCAATACTAGAAGATGCGACGCTTGGTAATAGGAAAGAACATCTGAAGTCGACAACCCCCCACAGTACGTTGAACGAAAGCATGTGCGTAGCGCCACACGAACGGAACTGCCCACCCAAAGGAAATGCCCCAGGACTGAGTCTACTTGCTTGAACCAGGAAGGCTGGATGGAATACGGGTGATTTTGCAACTGATATAGCAGTTGGGGCAAGGCCACCATTTTAAATATGGCTGATCTACCATAGATGGTCAGTGGCATGCGGGACCATATTTTAATATCTGCCCGGGTCCGTTCCCAGACTGGTACCACATTTCGCTCCCATGCAACTGCGGGGATCTCGGACAGGAATACGCCTAGATATTTGATGCCCCCGATTGCCCTCTGGAGCTCCGCTGCCCAATCTCCAATCGTTGGGCCACTCCCCAGCACCCAGAGCGTAGATTTGCGTGGGTTCATGTAGAGGCCTGAAGTCTCGCCGAAGATCTGCAGAATGCGTAGAAGACGAGGCCCCGACCGATTGAGATCTGTTAGGAAAAATAGGACATCGTCTGCGTATAGCGCAATGCGGTCTGACAGGTCTTTCGTGCCTAGTGCACACCTCTTTTTCCTAGCCTTTTTTGAGGCTTTCTTATTCTTGGTTTATTTATTATTAAGTTCAATGCTATTGAAAATTAAACCTGATACTTCTGCGAACAGTATTGTACACGATTTTACTTGCTACCAAGATGCTGCCTGGCCTCCGGGATGTATGGCTGAATAGCAGTGTACTTTTTCTACAAATAAAGGTTTTCCAAAAAAAAAAAAAAATAAATAAAAAATACACAGAACATCTCAAGTGGGAATAATGGCATTAACCCTTCCGCCACCCCAGTTTTAGACCAGGTACCTAGACTGCTTCTTCAAAAAAGAAATCCCAGTGGATATGAGGAGCTAGGAAAAACCGGTCACAATATACAGGATGTGGAAAAAAACATTAACCCAGGGAGTAGTTCATGGGCCCCCAGAGACATCGATGAAACATCCATTAGCAATCTCATCGGCTGATCAATTAGACCTACCCCCGGCAGCCACACCCTACATAGTAATCCTGGCAAATGTCCCTAAGATGCTTACATCAGGGCAGGTAACATGGGAAGAACTTCGCAATAAATCATTTTACTGTTTAGGATAACATACTGGCCTAAGTGATGCATTGTTTAAAACTTTCAAAATGGCGAGACGGGTCAAGTGGGTGGGAAAAGAACATAAATCCTAGAGGGTGATTGTATAGTTTTAACATTCAGTGACCCCAGGTTAATGCGTACAATCTTGAACAGGAGAGGGAATTCATCTTTTAATTATAGTGAATTTAATGTCTTGCCATTGGGGGCTTTCTATACCCCTTCACCCATGTACCCGCAAAAAAAAAAACTAGGAACCTGTGTAATGATGCAATTAAACCATGGACCGTGCCACAACAAAATCGATTTGATTTATTAGCGTTGATGGAAGACTTAGATTGACCAAATGCAGAGTACAGGAGGAGGAGTGGGGTAAGGAGGGAGAAACGGTCATCAATAGCCGATAACAACTTGGATGCACAGGGACATGATCACCCTACTATACATGAGAAAGCGAGACAAAGTATATTGAATAAAGAAGACAGCCGGGCGGGAGGGGATATATTGGAGGTGTGTTGGACTTGGCCCTTCTGGCAGGTTCACCCCTAGACTTTTTTGCTTGTAATGGTGACCTGGTGATGGTGATTTTTGGGTTCTGCGCACTTTCACTGTGTCCCAGTGGAAAGTGCGTGCGCACTCTGAGTGCATGTGATGAGATGAATGTCTGACAAAATATCGAAATCAAAAATATCGAAATACAAAAATATCAGAACAAAAATATCGAAGTCAAAAATATAGGAATCCTATCCCTAACAAGGTAAGTACAAAAATATCGAAAAAATAATATCGTAGTACAAAAATATCGAAATTAAAAATATCGTTTTTTTAAAATGTATTAATAATAATGTAAAAATAATTATAAAATACATATAATGTTACAAATATTAAATAAAAATATTAAAACATAATTAAAAAATTAAAACTAATACATATACATTTAAAATAAATTAAAAACTTAATAATTTAATGTAATTTTATATTTTTTTATTTCATTTAATTGATTTAATTTAAATTTATTTTATTTTTACCCTATACGACTGTACCCCAAAAACCCAAAACTGACCCTGAACCCTAAAAATACCCCTTTACCCAAAAACCCAAAACTGACCCTGAACCCTAAAAATATCCCTGTACCCCAAAAACACAAAACTGACCCTAAACCCTAAAAATACCCCTTTACCCAAAAACTGAAAACTGACCCTGAACCCTAAAAATACCCCTTTACCCAAAAACTGAAAACTGACCCTGAACCCTAAAAATACCCCTTTACCCATGAACTGAAAACTGACCCTGAACCCTAAAAATACCCCTGTACCCATGAACTGAAAACTGACCCTGAACCCTAAAAATACCCCTTTACCCAAAAACTGAAAACTGACCCTGAACCCTAAAAATACCCCTGTACCCATGAACTGAAAACTGACCCTGAACCCTAAAAATACCCCTGTACCCAAAATTAATTAATATTATTTAATTACCAATTAATTATTAATTAACAATAACAATAAAGTAAATATATTAGCACATTTGCTGTAATTAATTTAATTTAATAATTAATATTATTTTGCACAATTAATTAAGAATAACAATAAATTATATATAAAAAAATTACTATAATTAATGTAATTATATAATTAATAATAATTAATTACCAAGTAATTAATAATTATAAATATGTAAAAATTTATAATAATTAATTAACTAATTAATAGAAATTAATTACCAATTAATTATTAATTAAAATATGTACAAACATATATCAATTAATTAATTATTATTAAATTACTTCCCACCCTATTCCCCTATAAACCCATAACCCGCTACAGAACATATTTATCAATTAATAAATTAATTAAAAATTAATTCTCAATTAATTAATTAATATTTCCTACTAATTAATAATTAATTTAACATAATTAAATTACTTCCCACCCTATTCCCCTATAAACCCACAACCCGCTACAGTAGTAAAAGACAATATTTAATAAAATAACATTAAAAATAAATAATAAAACATAATAAATACAATATAATATACACTAAATTTATTTAAAAATTGATATTAGTAACATCAAAGTTATTAATTTCGATATTATTAACATCGATATTTACAACTTCGATATTACTGATATCATACCAATATCGATATTTAGACTGTCGATATTACTTACCTTCGATATTTTTGTATTTCGATATTTAAACTTCGATATTTTTGCATATCGATATTTAAAAATCGATATTTTGTCTGTGTACCGATGAGATAGGCCTGCCCTCCCATAGGAATGCATGGGGAATGTATGTGTCCCTGGTAGTTCCTGATGCGTGGAGTGTACAGGTTCGAATTTGATATGTGCGAACTCGTGAGAGTGAATGCTTCGCAATGATGTATGTGGCATGAGTGTGTCTTGTGTACAAATGCTACTTCTAGGAGTTGGCATATTAGTGTAAAATATGCCTGGCGTGTGATTGGCTGGAGCTGGCTGTTGAGCCTGGCTCCAGGAAGGCTGGATGGGTCTGCCCGGTGGTGAGTGTGATATTAGCATGTTGATGGCTGGGGAGGAGTGCACCTGGTCCCTGATGGGCCTGGACTTTCCCCACACAATGCTGGCTCCACCCGCTGGGGTGCGACTGATGACCCTAGCCCTGCCAGTGAATGAAATGGGTGGTTGAGCTATCAAGGGTACTTCAAAACCAGCTGCAACTGGTTTCCCCCCACCCTGCACCTACAGACAAAGGATCTATGTGTATAAAAATGGGGCTGTGTCCCCACAGATGTTGTTCTCTTCCAGGATCCTGCCTGAGGGGGCTGCTGCTATTGCTGGGCCAGAGGACCGCCACTTGGACTGTCTTCCTGTCTGGAGACCAGGTGAGCTGGCTCTGGGCCCAGCCTTGCCCCCCACCCCTGCCTTGCTACATTCCAAGGACTTTCTCTGGACTTGTGCTGTCCTCTAGCGCTGGAATTGCCTCCTAGCGCTTGGGAGTGCTTTATTTCCTGCCCTAGCGCCTGGAAGCGCTTTTATTTGACTTACAGCGCTTGGGAGCGCTGTATCTCTCTGCCGGTGCCCACCCGGCATTTGGCCGCTTAATTGCCGCCCTCGAGGGATTCCCCGGCGTGGGGATCCCCCTGTTTGGCCTATTTGCGGCGCGGGAGCTCACCCCGCTTATTTGCCGACTTTAAAGTCCCCTGGCAGGTGCCCACCCTGCCAGGGACATTGCCGCTAATTCTTTGGCCCCCACAGCGAGTGCCCACCTCGCTTTATAGCTAATTAACACGGGAGCCCACTCCGTGTTGAAATCACCGCCGCAACCCGGGAGATTCTGCCGGGCCGCCACGCTGCCTACGGCGACCCGGAAGTCCCGCCTCCCTTCTCCCAGTGCCGCGCTGCTATTGGCCGCAGCCGCGACCCGGAAGGCAGGCACAAGACGCCCAGACGAGGGCAGGACCGGCGAGTCTCCCTTCTGCTTCCCCCGGTCTGGGGAAGCCTAGGAGTGTCTCCGGGGAAGACAGAGGTTTGCCAGCGCAGGCGGGGCTCCCGTAGTGCAGGGAGAGCCCCGCAGGTAGCAGAGAGCCAACGCGACATCGGAGCCTCCGCCCTCGACCCCGGTGAGTGTGCACGGGCAGGGGGAGGCTCAGGGGGCATTTCCTTTCCGAGTCCCAGGGAAGGACTCCACCGGCGGGGGCATTCTTCTTTGTAGAGTCCAGGAGGGACTCCCAGGGCCCCACAGTGATCTTAGAGCCTGCGAGGCTCCGGGGGCAGTATTTGTCTTTTGAGTCCCCAGGAGGGGGACTCCACCAAAGAAGGCACCACTAGTGAAAGAGCCCCGAGAGGCTCAGGGCCGTTTTGTACTCAGAGCCACGAGGGCTCCAGGCGGCATTCCTCTGTTTGGTGAGCCTGAAAGGCTCAAGGGGGCATTTTTGGATTTACTGAGAGCCCACAAGGGGCTTAGGCGCCACAAGTATCTTTGAGAGCCCAGAGAGGCTCAGGGGCCATTTGTTTATTCAGAGCCTGCGAGGCTCCCACGTTGGCCCATCCTTGCTTGCACCAGTTGCCCAGCACTTTGTGGGCAGCTGTTCCGTTTAGGCCTGACATTGGGACACAGGGCGCCCTAGCCCCAACAAGGCCAGAGGGCCTAGGGACTGCCACAGGTTGTGGCTCATGTGAGTTTTGCGCAATTGCTTGTGTCTGCACCTCTGAATGTGTTTAGGCGTCATGTGTTTTCTCTTACACTTCTGAATGTTTTTATGCATCATGTGTCTTGTTCCTTACACCTCTGAATGTATGTTATGCATCATGTGTTATGTGTTTACACCCCTACAGGTATTGTGATACTTAGGTGGTTGTTCTCCTAGTACAGGTGGTGCTAGTGAGGTCCTGGTTACCAGTAGTTACTGGTTGTGTACTTTATGTTCTACTTTTGTGCTACAGTGATTTACACTCTATGTTCTAAGTGCTAATTCTACCTAGTGCTAAGTTCTAAAAGTGCTGATTCCTGACAGTGGTCCAGGTGGCCCTATCTTGTACATATCCCCTGTAAAATCTGCCCGTGCCTGTTGGCACATTGTAAAGTGTGTGTTTTATCTAATGTGTTTTGGTGTAATACAAAGGCTATTTGTATATACAACCTTGTGTGGAGTTTCTTTTGTGGTGGGCCTTGGGTGTTGTTGCTGGGGTGCGTGTGCAAATACTTAACTCACATCGCCTCCAAGTTTAGCCTTGCTGCTCGCGCCACGTTACCTAGAGGGTGAGCAGGGGTTATCTTGGCGTGTAACTCCCTTGCCCTGACTTAGGAGTGGTGGTCTCTGACTGACTTTGGCGCAAGCCCTGGCCAGCCAGGGATCCCATTTCTAACAAGGTTGTAATGGAAAGGCAATATACATATGAACACAGACTTAATAAATATGCAATCTCGAGAGAGATAGGGAGCATGTCAGGAAATAGTAGGACTGTAGCTGACTCAAGGGTAGGAAATAAGAAGCTGGAAATAAGTAAAACTTGTAAAATAGTATCTTGGAATATTGCAGGGCTCTCGTCTAAGGTGAGAAACCCCTTGTGGTTAACTTTCATAGAGGATTATTCCATAGTCTGCCTACAAGAAACTTGGGTAACCGCAGAAATACATAATAATGGTTTCCGCACCTTCCACACCCCAGCCAGTTATAGTGGGATGTGGCGTAACAAAGGGGGCTTATGTACTTATGTGTCCAATACGGCGGGGAAGATGAATGTGAAGCTTGAGAATGGGACTGAATTTTATCAGATATTGTCAGTGAGTTTGGGGGGAGAAAAGGGCACAGTTTTAATACATTTCTATAACATCCCTAAAACCCAAATCACAAAGGTCCTAGTGGATTTATGTCAAGCACTGAGACACATACAAGAACATTTGCCAGGGGATATGTGTATTATATGGGTTGGTGATTTTAACTGTTCCTTATGTCGACATAGCCAACAGGGCATTTGCGGCCCAGGCAAAGACAAGGAAGACACATTAACCCATTTCTCCCACAAAACTATGGGGGATCTGTTGAATAAAATAACTTTCCAATTCGACTTGGGCTATGCGAACAAATTATGCACACCCCCTGTACCCTTCGAGCCCACTTTTAATGGGAATGGGTGTAATTCAGTAATTGATTTCGCCCTTATGACAAACAGGTATTCCTGTAAGGTCTGTATCTGCAAAGCATGTGAAATAGTGATGAGTGATCATTACCCGATCAGGTTGGACCTCTATGTAGAAGGGGACACACAAACTTCCAAAGAGAAAGAAACAACTTTAATTGTAAAATAAATCTCGCGAGGATAAACGGAAACACTTTAAACTGGCCTAAAGTGGACCCTGTGGTCTTCCTTGAAACCTTGGTTAATAAGATAAATGTGAAAGTCCTAAAAAATGAAACTAAAAGTAAGGAAGAGGTGAGACTGGCCAGAAAAGATTACCGACTATCAATAAAAAAAAGCGAAAGACCCAACTGAAAACGGAAGCATGGCAGGCTTTGCACCAGGCATGTATAACTAAGGATAATATTGTTTTTTCAAAAGCGGTTAATGCCCTCTTTTTCGGAAATAGGGAAACTGATATTATTGATGCGGTAATTACTGAAGATAAATGGGTCAATTTTTTTAAAGAGCTTTACATGGATGAAGTTTTAAATCAGAGTGAGGGAATCGTTGCTGCAGTTGAGGGCGAAGCTAACGCACAACTCACATCCTTTCCCTTGGATATTGAAATGTCCTACAAAGAAGTCATAATGGCCATAAATGAGAGTACCGCAGGGAAAGCTCCAGGACCGGACGGCGTCCCCTTGGATGTTTACAAGTCCAACATTGAACTATGGGCCCGCTCCTAACTAATGTTTTGAATAGCTGCAATCGTTATAGGTTTATCCCGACTTGGTCAGATGCAATTGTGATCCCTATTTTCAAAAAGGGAGATAGAAACGAACCACGTTGCTATTGCCCAATCTCATTATTGGATGCACTCATGAAAGTTGCCAGGAAGGTAATCTTAAATAAATTACAACTTTGGGTAGAAGATACAGGCTTATTAGCCAAATTTCAATACGGGTTTCGGGCAGGGTTGGGAACGACCGGGCAGGGACTAAACCTAGTATTAATTATCGGTAAATATTCATTAGCAAAAAGGGGAAAGTTTTTATTGACTTTTGTTGACTTAGGCTCAGCCTTTGATTGTGTGAATCATGACAAGCTATGGAGCACCTTAAGAGAGATGGATGTCGATCCCAATTTGCTACTATTCGTTAAGGAATTGTACAGGGGAGCGGGGGCGAGGGTTCGGTATAGGAAACAGGGGGAATGCTCAACTAAATTTAGCATAAAAAAGGGGGGAATTCAAGGTTGTATACTTGCCCCTTTTTTGTTTTCCCTATACATAAATAGTGTAGGACATTACCTGACAGAACTCAGGCAGGATTACCCAATCATTAAGAATACCCCTGTTCCTATTTTATTGTATGCGGACGACGCAGTCATCAAGGCGCGGACGCAGATAGGCCTCCAAAGAGATGTTACTAACTTCGCTACCTACATGAAAGATAGAGGATTTAAAGTAAATATAAGTAAGACCTATACCATGAGTTGTGGGGTAAAAAGGAGCAAAACATGTAAAATTTTAATTGAAAAGAAAAAAATAGAAAATACGGATAGATTCTCCTATTTGGAAATCAATTTTGATAAGACAGGTTCATGGTTAGCGGCCGTGAATGCGAGAACATTGTCTTACTCTAGAGCAATAGGTGCAGTGCTGAATTTCTCTAAACAACTGGGTGGTAGACCAGTCTCGGAGCTATTGGACATTTACAAATCTAAATGCGTATCTACCGCGACATATGGGGCAGGGATCTGGAGAATAGCGGATGTCCAACAAATTCAACGCTGTGAAAACGCCTTTTTAAGTTATCTCTTAGCAGTCCCTGGTTCTACTGCTATGTTTGTATGCCACAGGGAACTTGGTTTGTCTTACATATCTGATATCATCAAAATAAATCCCCTTTTATTGTGGCATAAGGTGTGGACATCCACTGAGACTGGTTTTAATAGAGACGTAATTCGGAATTGTCTCAAATTAGACGGGGTAGCCAGCATACCATGGATTAAATATATAAAAAAATTATCGTATGATATTGGCCATCCCGAATACTTTGATTTCCCAAATAGTCTGGAAAGGATATCGAGAAAAATTCTGAAAGTAAATTGCTTAAACTACCTAGAGAATAAGCGTTGGCTTTCTGAAAAAGTGAAGAAAACAGTTATGGAGAATCACTTGATGATGCTATGTCAAGGTATACAAACCTATCTGTTATAGGTTCAGAGTATCTTTTCCCGCATGCTTTTAACACGGTTTCGTTGTGGGTCCTTTTTTAGAATGGTTACCTTCTCAGAAACAAATACTTGGTCTAGAAATCTGTCACTATGCCCGTGTGATGATATTTCCGCACAATCCACACTACACTGCATGTTTTTCTGTAAATACTATAATCTACCAAGGAGAAGGTTTTTAATTTGTATCTCAAAGAAGTGGGGTCTTAGACAATGTAGAATAGCATTTCTGAGGCTACAAACCCTAGAAAATGAACAGACAATCATGGCTACTTCGTCTTTTTTAAAGGCAATCATCAGATATAGGAATACTATGTAAAAATCTATTTATCGCATCCCTTGTCTGTGTTAAAAATCTCTTTTATAAATATTATGAGCTGCTTTTATAAATTTAAAAAATGTGGTAATACAGTATCAAGATGTGAAATATTAGTGTGGTTGTTATTCTGTACTGTGCTTTTATGATTTTTGACAATTGCAGATCTCTGTAACCCAGAGATATCTGCCAGACATAAGTTCACATGTAGAATAATGCAATCCATCACGACTTTTAGCTGCAGTACAACGGGATCATTGCAAATAACTAACCCCCCCCCAACTATCCCCAACTATCCCCAACTCCCTCCCGCCCGGACCCCTCCCCCCTTGCACGGTTTCTGACAAGTCCAACCATTCGCGTACACACATCTTGCGGCATAGCTCATTCACACCTCTAATTCCGGGTCTTGTTCCGGCGGGGGCTCCAGCCATATGCCCCTGTAGTCGGCCCATCTCTTCCAGATCTTGTAATGCTTACTGGGGCAACCTCGGGCAAGAAATATGGGCTTCTCCATCCCCATGCAAAAATCTAGGCCCCTTTTCCATGCTATAAGTGACGGGGCCCGCGGGTCCTTCCACGCCCTCGCAATGTCTCGTTTGGCCACTGTGAGTCCTAATAGTAACAGATGTCTCTTATAGAGGTTGCCTCCCACTCCTTCCAACACATGCAACAATCCCAGTCGCAGTGTGCGCGGGAGCACCCAGCCCAGCGCTTCATCCAAACCATTCCAGACTCCATTCCAGAACAGATCTAGACGCCCACAACTCCACACTGTATGGAAGAACGTGCCCTCCTCACATCCACACCTAGTACACTCTGGGGACGCAATAAGGCCCGCCCGCCACAGCCTCCACCGTGTATAGTACGCTCTGTGGAAGTATTTAAATTGAATCAACCTCAGGCGGACCGGAATGGCCGCACCTCTGGGGCCTTCCAGAGCCTCATTCCAGTCTTCCTCCTCCAGTGTCCCGACCTCAGCCTCCCAGGTCTCCTTTAGTTTGTGTAGATCAGAGGAACAGTGTATGACCAGGGATTGGTATATGCGGGAAATCTTTTTATTTTCGATATCCCCCATGAAGACCCGTGTCTCCAATGGGCTAAACTCGGGAAGTGAGGTCAAACCCTCCAGATCCGGGGCCAGGGCATGGCGAAATTGTAGGTAACGAAAGAACTGCGTGCGGGGCATATTATACTCGATACTCAGGGCTTGAAACGACTTGTCGTCGTCCCCGTCACAACATCACCCAACCTAGTAATACCAATAGCGTCCCACCCCGCAGAGCCGGAAAGGGTCGCCAATCCCGGGAAGCGGCCATTTCACCAGAGGGGGGTTTCTTCAGTCAAGGGCCGCCACCATCCCATCCGCCGCAGCGCTCGCCTCCAAACCTCGAAGACTACCTGTGTCACCGACGGCAAGGCCTTGCGCCCACCCGTCATGTAAAGCAGCTCATGGAGCGAGTGGGGCTCCTTCAAGAGCCTCTCCAGTGCATAGGCCGGGACTCCCCTGTCCCCATACCATCATTCATTCAATACTAGAAGATGCGACGCTTGGTAATAGGAAAGAACATCTGAAGTCGACAACCCCCCACAGTACGTTGAACGAAAGCATGTGCGTAGCGCCACACGAACGGAACTGCCCACCCAAAGGAAATGCCCCAGGACTGAGTCTACTTGCTTGAACCAGGAAGGCTGGATGGAATACGGGTGATTTTGCAACTGATATAGCAGTTGGGGCAAGGCCACCATTTTAAATATGGCTGATCTACCATAGATGGTCAGTGGCATGCGGGACCATATTTTAATATCTGCCCGGGTCCGTTCCCAGACTGGTACCACATTTCGCTCCCATGCAACTGCGGGGATCTCGGACAGGAATACGCCTAGATATTTGATGCCCCCGATTGCCCTCTGGAGCTCCGCTGCCCAATCTCCAATCGTTGGGCCACTCCCCAGCACCCAGAGCGTAGATTTGCGTGGGTTCATGTAGAGGCCTGAAGTCTCGCCGAAGATCTGCAGAATGCGTAGAAGACGAGGCCCCGACCGATTGAGATCTGTTAGGAAAAATAGGACATCGTCTGCGTATAGCGCAATGCGGTCTGACAGGTCCCGCGTCCACTCGAACCCCTTCAGCTGTGCGTCCACCCAGACCCAGGCAGCCAGGGGCTCCATGGCCAAGGCGAACAGATAGGGCGAAAGGGGGCAGCCCTGTCTAGTTCCCCTCTGGATGGCAAAGCTCGAGGACACCGCCCCCGCCACCAAGATAGAAGCCGTTAGATCAGTGTACAGTAATTTCACATAGGACAAGAATACGGGCCCTAGATTCAGGCGCGGCAGGAGCGAGAACAGATATGTCCAACTGAGCGAGTCAAACGCCCTGTCCATATCGGCCAGGAATAGCGCCGCCTGCGTTCCAGAGGA
Source organism: Lissotriton vulgaris (assembly GCF_964263255.1). NCBI lineage: Eukaryota > Metazoa > Chordata > Amphibia > Caudata > Salamandridae > Lissotriton > Lissotriton vulgaris. The sequence continues at coordinate 41,466 of NW_028255489.1, read as the reverse complement.
CTGAATTGCCGCTACTGCGACATAGGCCCGCCTGATATTGTGCCGTGTCGCCCGCCGGGGCATAAACCCGGCCTGGTCAGGATGTATAAGTTCAGTGATATACGGCAATAACCTATTGGCCAGCGCCTTGGCCAAGACTTTGGCCTCCACGTTCAGTAGGGAGATTGGACGATACGAAGCGTACTGCCCGGGAGGTCGACCAGGTTTGTGAAACACCACAACCTCAGCATGTCTCCAGTCCGGGAGTAGGCTGCCATGCTCCCTTGCCTCCTCCACTACCGCTCTATAGTGGGCCCCCAGTTGTAGATGGAATTTCTTAAAGAACTCACTGGGGAAGCCATTAGGGCCAGGAGCCTACCCAGTGTTCAGTTCTCCCAGGGCGACCCCCAGCTCGTCCTCCGTTAGTGGACTATCCAGGCGGTCTCGGGCCTCATCTGAAACTGCTCGTGGCGGCACGTCGGCTATAAACTTAGCAATTAGGTCTGCAGAAATGCATTCGTGCGGGGAATATAAGTCAGCGTAGTAAGCCGCAAATCCCTCCGCCAGCGACTTGGGATCTGTCATCGGGGAACCGGAATCATCTAAGATCCTCAGAGGGGTCTGAGCCTGGAACTGACCCTGACACAACCTATGGAGCATCGTCCCAGCCTTATCCCCCCCATTGATAGACCCTGCTGCGGGTCGCCAGCCACAACTGCCGCGCCTCATCCAGTAACAATGAGGTATAAGACTGCTGCGCAAGCAGCAACTGCTCCACCGTCCGGTCCTCCCCTCCCAGGCCACTGTGTTGCTCCAATTCCCTAATTCTGGCCTCGGCCAGATCCATGGCCTCCCTACGCCTCCTCCTAGCTGCCGCACACCAACCAATGTAAATGCCCCGCAGCGTGGGCTTCATAGCCTCCCAGAGCGTCGTCGCAGTCGCTACTGTCCCGACAATCTTAGCAGGCGTCATCCAATCGTAGAGAGGCCAGCTGGGTTTAAAAGGTGGACATTGAAGGCATTTCTTAATCCATTGGGCATTTGAAAAAGTCAAAACGACGAAACGCGTCATGCCTGAAATGCTGAATAAAGCGCGATTTTGACCTGCTGAACTGGTGTGACTTGTTCTTTTCCTTTGGAGGGGAACTTGGTTTTGGATATATTTATATATATTCACTTAAAAAAAACAAAGGTTACAGAGACGTTATAGTTAGGAAATAGATTTTGAAAAACCTTGGAAATTCACTTAAAAACAAAGTTTAAAGGGACTTTATAGATAGGCTCCGATTTCATTCATAAAAAAACAGTAACATTCAGCAGTTATAGTTACCTGAGCTATAACTATAATTTATGCCCCCGCAATGCACTGCTTATGACCTCACATATTACATCACTCATGACATGGTCAGAGATATAACTGATGACATCACTGAGGGAGTCAGCACTGCTTTTACAGAGAGGGAGCTGCTAGCAGTCAGCACCCTGTCTGTAAAAGCAATTATGCTCCGCTTTCAGCAAGCGAGAGCTGCATAATGCTCTTGCTTGCTGAAGCCGACCACAGTATGCTATGGCTTGGCTGGAGCAGTAAAGCTCCTGCTAAGCCATGGCAAACAGCTATGCCCTGCGGGGGGTCACCCCAGGACATAGCAAGAGCTGGCCCTGGGGGGTGGCGGTCCCTGGGGCTTTGGGTGACCACGCGCCCCCCCTTACTTTAAATGTCATGATTTTCCCTGCGGAGGTGGCGGTCCTCAGGGCTGACGGTGTGTCACACAGGCCCCCGGCGTTCATTTCACTTTAGACTCAGGAAGGTGGCAGTCTCCAGGGGTGTGGAGGGGCCACCTGCCCCCACATTAATGACATATTTAGCCACGGGAAGTGGCAGTCCCCCAGGCTTTGAGGGAGGCTGCATATTCCACCCCCGCATTAATTCAACATGTACCCTCTGGAGGTAGCGGAGCAGGCAACCCTTCATAAAATATAAACAATGCCACGGGGAGGTGGCGGTTCCCGGGACTTTATGAGCCATAGGAGGGGGCCCCTTGTGACCCCCTCCTTAATATATTGTACATGCCCCTGGGACCTGGTCCACCTGGGGGCTCAAGATTACAGAAGTTCGGGAGACCGCGCTCTGTTTTTGTTTTTTTCTGCGAAATCCACAGGTCCTGTGCAACTCAAGACAAATTCTTTTTTTAATGCTTTATTGTCCCTGTGGGACCCCCCCCAAGAGGGCTAGGGGGTCAGGCTTTTTCTACCCTGCCCCTTTTCAATTTGTAATCAATGTTACTAGATGAAATAAACAATTAGTCACTGCTTAGCAATTGCTTTTTTTAAACCAGCAATATCTGAACTGAAAGGTTTGTTCTTATGAGATAGAATCATGGTTGAGTCACTATTTTTGACACCTCATTAAGTAGCATTTTTAAAATGAATAAGCGGTTCTTCACTAATTTTCCTACTTGACTGGCCATGGACAAATCATAATCTACAAAGACTCCAAAGTTCCAGGACTTGGAGACAAGAACAGGGACAGTTCTCAATTCTGTAGGCCACCACTCATCAGTCCAAATCAAATACAGATTTGTATGTAAGCAAAAAAAACTCAGTTTTATCTTATTTTAGATGGCCACAGCTGGAATGCATCCAGGTGGCTACTGCCTGCACATGCGATTGAAAACCAGCTGTTTTCATAAATGGTGACCATAATCTGTGTGTCATCCACATATGACATACCTCAAAGTGAAAAGAGTGAACCCGCCCCACCAGGAGAGACATATAGATGCTAAGTAACGCATGGCTCAAAGAGAAACCCTGATGAACATCTTGGGCTATTGAAACAGCTGCCAAAGTGAGAGGGGCAAAGGAAATTGCCTGTGTTCTGTCAGCTAGAATGGACGCAAGCCATTTAAGGGCCTGGGGCCAGTCCCCAATCTTATAAAGATACTCAATTAAGATGGTTATGAGAGACATTATCAAAAGCTGCAGAAAGATCTACAAAGACAAAGGCTGCAGATACCCCTTGTGCAAGTTATCCATGGCCACCTCCCCCCAGCCGTTCCTGTACTGTGAAAGAATATCTGATTCTTTTCACTATGCTGTGAACTAGTGTGTCATCAGAAACCCGTGCATAACAAACATGATTATCTCATGACTTTAAATGATACAAGCAAAGCACTAATTACTTACCTGAGGAACAACTGCTGCTTCCCTTCCTCTTAAAGTCTTCATGTTCCATTTCACACGCCTCTTCCTCATCCTTAATCCGAAATGAAAAAACTGATGCAGCAACTTCATGTCCTTTTTAGAAAGTAAAACAAAATTATACAACACACATCTTATTGTAACATCAACCCTTCTTTTTTAATGCAAGGATCTAGAGGGGGTTGTGAACCAGCAAAATGAAATCCACATGGAGGCCTTTCAAAGGCTTGGAATGCCCTCCAGAGGGATTTGCTTCCCTCTGGTGTCGCAGAATTCATTCATGGGCCGGTGAATTCCTATCCCTGCACAAACCGTTGTTTATGCAGGGATTGGATTTTGGGTACTATGGCACACAAGCGCTCCTGGAATTTTTCCCAAACGAACTTCGACAGGTCAAACCTGCCAAAAATTACCAGAGGGGAAGGAAGGCAAATTCCCATACATGCAGAATATAGTGTGGAAAACATCAAATTCTAAATGTAATTCTTCATTTTCCTCAGGAAAACTAAGAAGAGGAAACATTTACTGCACCACATAAATACAACATCTGCAGTACTTATTTTTCATTATTCCAATTTCCCCAACTCATCCAGTACTTACTGCCTCCAGACACCATGTGACGTAGCTAAAACAATACCAGCCCTCGTACTCCTTTTCTCCTCAAGCCCCTTCCCTCGCTAGGCACAATTAAGAGGATGGAGCCCAGCAGTACTTCCTGTAATCCCCAAGCAGCAGGGGTTGAGGCTGAGATCACAAGAAGGGATGGTGGGACATAAGTACTGGAACAAGGAAGTGTAATCAGAGTAAGATTACCACTAAGTAATTTGCACATTATCTCTTCAACCTTTCCTCACACCAGTCCTTACTATATGAGGATACGCAGGAAGCTCACAATCTGAAGTGCAAAAAGGTCAAACAAATCTTAAGCAACACAAGATGCTCCAGACAATATCACTGTAGGTAATGCAGGCATGCAGGTGATTTAACCAACAGGAATAGTCCTTTGAGTAGCCTCAACTCTAACTGAACAGCAGAGAAAAGAAGAAGTGGACCTAAAAAAGCCCGATGGGAATCCCAGGACAAAGGTCCAACCCAGTCACAGCCAAACGTAAGCAGAACCAAGGCAGACTGCCTCACACAAGTAATGGATAAAGAAATCCAAGGCAAACTAGCTAAAGACAAGAAAAGACTTGAATGAAGGGACCACCTATGAATATGATGGAATAGACTATCCATCCAATTAACACAAAGCCATAGTAAGAAAAGTCTCACGCACGCCTCAGACACTCTGACAGAGGCACACAGGAAGACAGCATCCAAGACCGCAGATACAAGAGGATCCAGCATGAAAAAAAGTGTGATATCATGTAATTGGATCTCAGTTCCGCCCTCTCTTTTTTTTACGGATTTTTATATAGCACAAACTTGACCCAAAGGTATCGGATATCAGAGCGCTTTACATAGCACCAGTTGCGTTACATGAGGACACATTCCTTTCTGTTAGGCACAGGGAGATTAAATGATTTGCCCAGAATTACAGGACGTTCAGCATCATTGCCGAGACTCGAACCCGGTTCCCGAGATTCGAGGTTGACTGCCCAAGCCGTTAGGCCAACTCCTCTCCCCTTCATTCACATAAAAAAGAGGAGGCTGATATAAAATAGAAGGCTCAGAAGAAAATGACTCTATAGCGAGTATGACTGCTATGTAAATCTGTAGCTAGCACACCTAGATAGTCCTATTCAACGTATCTTTCTAAGGTTAAATCTGGTATTTGGAGCTTCCCAGTATGAGTGGTTGTGCCCATATATATACATATAGCGAGTATCCCATTGAATGAGTGGGTAACCAGGGAGCAAGCGGGTCCAAAGATTTATGAAAGTCACTGATTTTAGAAGTCTTCAAAACACCTTATGGTAGAGCTGACCCTCTAGGAGGCATATGGTCACAGCAGCAGCAGGACTTGAATCCTTATCTTCCGACTGAGTGTCACAGACCATAACCACCTGGCCAAGAGAGCCTCTTCAAACTACAAACTGGCCATAATGCGATGTTCGGTAGCCCTACTTTCTGCAACGAGCATTTGAAGCATCCCAGGACCACCGCTGACAACAAAGTTCACAAGAAGGTCTGTTCTTCCTGGAACCAAACATGTAGAGCTGGGGCAAACCAATAATCACAAGATTCCACACTTCCCACTTCTAGATACAGTGACCCAAAACATTCATAACAAGAATAAGCAGTGAGAAAAGCCAGGCAGACACTGCCTTCCACCAACCATAGCAACCTGGAAGAAGCAGAGAGGAAGGCTCATAAATATCAGCCTGATTCACCTTCCACAACAGTAAGGTGGAGAGAAAATGCAGCAGAGCCGGGCAATGAAGAATAAACAAACTTTACCTGCACACCCCTACAAATCAAATTACAGGAATCCACGGAAAGAGTCCCAAGTCCTGGCTCCCGGCAGAGAGCTGTGCACACCTATCTTAGTCCAAGAGAAACTTGATACAATCAGAAAAATAAATGCTAAGTAAGAGGACCTGCCCCAACCATGTCCACACAGCAAAGTCTGTGGTAGCAGACACAAGAAAAAAGGAAGAAATGCTTGACTCTACCTCTTCTGTGGTCTTTCGCGAGGGAAGGGCTCTAGAGCGAGGGAAGCTAAGAAAAGAAGCAGGAGGACTGTTTTTGGTTTAGATTGGACACGTGGTGTCAGTAGGGAGTTAGATGCACATCAAATAGGACTTGAACGAGGAAGGATTGAGGAGGTAATGTGCCTTCTTGCAGTGAGTGTTCTCACAGTTAAGAAAGGTTCTATCTCATCACTGCAAGAGGGTTCTAGTCTAGAAAAGCAAATGCTCACACATTTCAAGAGCTTCCATATTCTCACAGTCCATGTGCTTGCACGGTACAAGGGTTCATCTCACTGCTGAGGGTTCTTGCCCCGCATACTCGTGCTCACACTACAAGGCTGTTCATATTTTCTCACAACCCATGTTATTACCTAGAGGTGTGTGCGATGTAGTCCTTTCTTGTCGGATTATAACACACAGTGTGTCCAATCATCTGTTCTTATCAAATAATTCATAGAAAGTGTCACCCTGCATCATTCACCTGGTGAAACCTTACTTGATAATTATATTTGTCAGTTTAAGGTCTGCACCAACAATCTAATTACTGGTAGTATTAGTGTATGAGAACCAGACAGTAGGTGTCTAGGCAACTGATATTTTGGTTTTTAATACCACAAAGCTGTCATTCTGTGTATCTGCATGGAGGAATTATTAGTAGAAACATCTGGAGCTCCTCACCGCCTTTCAGAACGGACTTCAGTTTGGATTGAAGGAGCTGTTCTTAAAGGAAAGTCTTGGTTTTCTAAGGACCACCGATTTTCTAACTAAAGTGAGGATTTTGAGAGAAATATACAATCTCCATTTTTTTCTCAGGTGATGATTACTTTTGTCTTTTGAAAGTAGACCAGAATAACTGTTGGCAGAAGGACACAAGTTACTACCTCTATGGCCCACTAAATATAGTTACCACCTCTAAGGCCCACTAAATATACTGAAGCTTCAAACGGCGTGGCTTCCTCCTAAATGGCATGTGATGTACTTTCCTGTGATGACATAAGAGGGGCAACAGTTAAATAATCTCTTTTCCATTGATATCCTTATACTAACTAATCATTTAGGCATCTGAAAATATCCTATCTCATTTTGGTCACAGAATGTTGGTAAGTATGCCTTAAATACTTCCTCGGTTCTTCCTGAATTCTATGTCTGGAATACTGTCCTTTTAACCGTATCTGGACATGCCCTGCCAACTCGAATTAACAGTTCTGCTTATCAAAGACCTAAGGGTTCTAGGCTTATATATTTTCCCTCTACTGAAAAGCTAATGGCTAGTTCCTATCTATTGTCAACCTGATGTTACATGGTGTTCACCGGTTACTTAAACAATTCTGCATGCAATCCCACGTATTAGTCACATATCCCATTTGTTATGAACATCACTTTGTTGCGACGTGGACCAAGTTCAGCGATCCATAAACAAAATTTAAAAAATAACTTAGGAGGCGTTCCACTGAGAGCAATTGATTGAACGGACACAAAAATGCTTATTATTTATGTCACCCGATGTGCACGATAATGGAGCCTGATCAAAGAACTTTGGGTTTGATTATGATCTTGGCGGATGGGATGCTCCATCAAATGTGATGGATATCCGATCCACCATATTACAAGTTCCTTAGAATATAATGGAATTTTGGGAATATGACAGACGGGATTTCCGTCACATTTGTGACAAAGTATCCAATCCGGCAAGATCGTATTCAGGCTCTTTGTAACATTTTTTATTATTTTTGAGGAGATCGGAGTGTAGGAGGAAGTAGGGAGCTCTCTTTAAATAGATCTTGTCGGAATATCCTTTCCATCAAGCCAACGCACTCAGACTGGTGCTGCTTTGTGAAGCTTTTGTCAGGCAAATGTCTCAGTTTAGACGATGCTGGGGTTTAACGCAGCTGCTTTTTATAGGATTGACTTCTTAAAGTCCTTCTATTACCATGATATGCACCACAATCTTCCCAATTAAGGGAGCAACCCAAGGGCAGACAGACACAATTATGCAGCTGAAGCATGAATACACGGTGTACACATATCTGGAAGGTATGAGTGTTCGGCATCAATACATATAGAGTGTTGGCAAACAATTTCTGTGCTAGCCACTAGGGTGGACTTTTCCATACACGTGAGATTGCAGACGGCTGCAAATACTGAACACAGGAAAAGGAAAAGTTACCTTGCGGTCCTTTGTAGCAGATGACTGACTATTTTCAAGCAATGTCAAAAATGAGATGATGAGCAACGTTTTATAAGTTACTAAGTAATTAATCACTTTTAAGACTCATTTAATTCAATAACGTAGCAGCATTTTTATCATGCTAGATCATGGTCAAGTATGATACAGGCCAGTAACTTGCATTGGTTGGCGGTAAGTAACAAGACCAATCCTACCCATACCCTCCATGCGATTTCCATGGTGATACCCATATTTGGAAGAGAAGGAGCACATGGTGAAAGAAAGTAGGGATACACAACTTCTTCCAAAAACCAAACGTACCAAAGCATACTTACAAAATGTCAAACAGGAAGACCAAGAAATAAAGAATAGACTACTAGGGACGAACGCTCTCAGGTTCATGCAGCATCATTCTCGATAATAGGAGTATGCAGACACAAGCAGAGATTAAGGGTCAGGAGACCTAATCTGCCCTTGAAGAACGGTCTGTTTTGGGACAACTCTTCTACAAGATTAATCTCCAAACACAATCAAGGGTTTGTTGGAAAGGGTGGGTGTTGCACTAAATAAGATACTTTGCAACTTAAGAAATCATTTCAGGTGTTAAAAGGGTTGCTCAGAAACTAGACCCAAAACTGTGAGAAACCCACCTGCACTGGGGTCGGCGCTGCTTTCTCCAAGATGCTCAATAAAAATTGAAACCGCCTCTTCTTCTTTCCTCAAACAGCCATCGTTCCTGATAAATGGAAATCCAGTGGAACACACTGGAAATAATAATGCATGTAGGAGAGTGAAGAATTATGAATGTGTCATGAATTCTTAACCAACACTGGTAGCATGCTTTTTCTCAAAAATGAATTAATAAAATCCACAGTGAACATCTGGCATTTCTCCTGCCCAGGATCAGTTATTTGGATATGTTCCTGTTTCTTTGGGTTCCATTAAATTGGTTAATAGTACGGCTTGGTATATGTAGCACTTAGCAATGGCAAAAAAACAGTAGCATTAAGTGCTATGCAAAACAAGCTATCATTCTCGTTAATACTACAATCATATGTATCTGAAAAGGGCATATGGACCTGTTCACAATTATACTACATGCATTCTTTGCCAATGATTTCCTTTCTGTACTATTCTGAATTTTAACCCACATATATCATTTGTGAGAACGTGTGCTATTTTTTTTGGTGAGCAGTATTTCCAATACAGAAGCAGAGGGTGGCAGCCATTGCATGCATTGTTTAGCAGCCTAAAGGGATCGAGATGAGCCCTTTTCACCAACCTGCACTCCTGCAGTCCTTTCTTTCCTTTTCCTCTGACTGTGATGGGTTTATCAGGGCTGGGTTGTCATTTATGTTTATTCTGGATATTACATCATGGTTGGTGGTCGTGTCACCTACAATGAAAAAAAGACAATTCAATATTTAAATTCATACATGAAAATATTTCCCCATTTGAAACTCAAAGGAGTCACCTTTTGGGAGTAACTCCTGGTCTCAATCTGTTTAAATAGCTTCAATTGGTGTTTTGAGAGAGAGAACCCAGGGGCCTCTTTTTGGTTTTCATATAAAAACATTTATGACGTCAATATTGAAAATAGCTCTCTTCAGTGGCGGATTAGTATCTTTATTGAGAAAGCGCGTGCTGACAGAGGAGGTTACACAACATGGCCCATCTCTGCTAAAGAGGTCACCACAGCGGAACAATTGGAGAAAAAGAGAGTTCTAGCAATGCATTGCCTAGGATTGTTTATAACTACCATAATAGAAGCAGTACTTACATCACCAGCCGTATAAGGGTCGGTATGGTCTACTCTTAGGGATGCAGGAGCAGAAGGATACCCGCATCATCCAACCCGGGGAAAGCCCCTTAAGCCATACCAGCTATCATCAGAGGAAAGAACAGACAAACAATAATCTTATTTTTGGCAGACCTAGCCTTTTCTCTACTGGTTAACTAATTAGGCAGTGGACTGTACCAACACTAGAGCCCGAGGGGAGACCCCATGTAAATGGACTTCACAAACAGTGAAGCGACTGGAAATTGGAATGCGCTAAAAAATTATGCTTCCCACTCGCGCCCCCATTGCATAGTAGACGAAAGATCACTTCCAAGTGCAAGCTACCGCCACCCATGAATTATGGCTGTCTAAGTAACTGTGTCCTTACAGACAAAATGTATTATATTTCTAATTTTTATTCTTACTGAAAACCATTCCATTACACTTTATAAGATGTACTTCAGACTTGCAGTCTCTCACAGGTATGTATGCCTGCAGCATGGGAAATGGTAGAAAGCCAGAAGCCGAACTTGCAACTGGCTGGAAGGATGCTTAGTGTATGTCTAGGCCATTCCTCTAGGGCATGCACATCAAATTAGACCTTCCCGGAACTTTCATAATAACAACAACATTTTACTTGATATTTTATTTATTCAATGATTAGCATTGCTATGTGTACCTCTTTCTTCATACTGATGTTTCGATTCAGCTTTTAATCTTTCGGCCAATTCAGATGTTAAGTTCTTATTGTGAATGGCCTGTTAATTCCGATGGGCGAGGCACCAGGAGTTACTGGGCCCATCGGAATTATAAAGATGCAGAAACATTGTGGTCTGTCTTGTTTACACACTCGAGTTTAAACTAAGGGGGAAACTCAGGGGAGGAATGGCAAATAACTGGTGAATCAAAACTGGAATTACTGATCCACCCAGTAATTCCGTATTTCTCATTGGAACCTCAAGGTTCAACTCAGAACACCCACTAATTCTGCACCCCAGGAGTTGACAGGATCACAAGAATGGAATTAATAGGACACCTACTAACATTTACTCTGGGTGTGCTGACTTATCCAGGTACGGGTTTCTTGACACTCATAACGGGGTCCTTAACATCTGCCTTTTCATAGGCCAGGTTTCTTATTGAGGTACCAGCTTCCTTTGTTTATATCCATTCCAGCGTATCTCCTATCAAAATGTGTGTGTCTTTTACTTTAAGATTTGCTACTTTCCACTTTAATTTTTATTATCCTGGGAAATGTGCATTATAGGGTACAAAAAGAATACACATTTAGTGTTTTTCACTGGAACGCAGATACAGTATAGACTATAAGCAGAAATCACATGCATTCGATTCAATAGGGTAAACATACAAAGACTGTGATGCATCATACTTTATAGGTAACCAGGTTGGAAAGGGTGAAAAGAAAATATATATGTTTACCATAACAAATGGGGGTGTACGATCTTTTAAAGGGAAAAATATATTATGTACATTTAATGCTCCCAATTCGTGGAGTTGCTCTGCTGTTGGAGCCAGGAGCATAGGGAAATTATCTACACTTCCATTTAGGTTTACAATCCTTGCATTTTTTGCTAGTACGGTCACAGCAGGAGACACATTTGATTGGTTTTGAGCTGTTCTTCTTTTTGTCTAGCCCATGAATGTTGTTTCTATTTTTTAGTGCCAGGAAGCCTTGTGGTTTTAGTGTGCTGTCTTTAGGAGAGTTGGAGTACATAAAAGAGGCCAGCACCAGGTCAGAAGTGAAAGGGACACAGAAGAAAGACTAGAAGGAAGTGATGGGGTGGAGATCTCTAAAACCCCAGAAAGGACAGAAAACTTGGGGGAGGAGCAGATGGTAGAAGTGGAAGCTAGGGAAAGAATGGTGCATTCAGTGTGGAAATCTGGAACTCCAATGGAGGAGGTAGCAGAAAGGAGATGGTGCCAAGACGCTATCAGATCCAAGAGGATCGTGGTATGAGAAATCGGTGGAAGCCAGAGGAAGGAACAGGACCCACAGTCCATGAATTGACGAGACACTCTGAGGTGAGAAGGCAGAGACTTGTTTTGAATGTGAGGCAAAGGGAGCCAGGAGATATCCAGAGAAGATGCAACTACAGACAGCCTAATTTGCTTGCAGCAAATAATTCGTCACTGGTAGCAATCCAGGGAAGAGATTACACTGCAGAGGAGAATGATTGTCCTGAACAGACTGAGTAATTTCGCAATGTAGGACAATCACATTTGGTGTACAGTTGTGGGATCACTAAACAGTAACTGGTAAATGGAGCATGAATCACTCATGATCGGAGTCACTCACAACTACTTTTAAGCTTTACAGAACTGACCTCAGGTGCAAGCCTTTGTTCTGTTCCTGCTGAGGGAATTCATGGATGTGCGACGTAAAGTCGGAGGGTGAGAATCAGGACCTAGTGACTGAGAAGGGGGAACCAGGAATGAAAGACGTCAGATCTGGATGAGGGACAACCTTGAGGCAAGGAGCCTGGAAAATGGAAATCAGGGAGTGGGAATTTGCAGGGAAGATGGGGCCTTTCTTCCTGGGAGCTTAACTATGGTTTATGGCAAGTTAAGTCAAAAACAATAAACAAGAAACTGTATGTCACCAAAAACCTGAGCCCACAAGTAATTGGCCTAAGGCATGCTCTTTATAAATAGCACAAATAAATGAAGAAAATGCATTCAGGGTGGGAGATGACATTTAATGTGAAGCTGTTGTAATTTGAATTTCCTTTCCATTCTTTTTCTCTTTCTGATGCCTATAGATTGCTTTCTCACTTCTTTCTGTTTTGTTCTCTGGTATGTTTTTTATTGCCATTTTAGTTTTTTTGACTATTTCTCTCTAACTGGAAATTAATTATGCCCCTTGTACCCTGAGAAATACAAAAGCGGTTAGGAAAGTGCACAATTGAACATCAAATTTCTCATTCGCTTTCTAATCCCCAATGTCTCCTATTTACTGTTTCTCCCAGTCTCTCTCTTTATCCCATTCTCATTTTTCTTTCTTTCATATTCCAATTTTCTTGCCCACTTCGGTGTTTCGGCTAATAATTTTTATTATTTCTTGGTAATGCTCCGTTTTTCTTGGGTATTTTTCACCTTCTCTCCTTAGCAAATCTCACTTTCTCACTTCCCCTTGGTTTTCGCAGTATTTCTCTCTCTGCTATTTGTTTTCATAATCTGCTATTGTTGATTCAAACATTTTATATTCGGTGTCTCTCCTGGGCATATCTCTGTCGTTTACCCACCAGATTTCAATACTGATACAGCCCATTATTCCGCGCCTGAACTCGTCAGCTGATGGTTTCATACTCATTTTTTCTAATACAAATGTTTTGGGGCTCCACAGTTCACACTTCTAACCCTTACAGTATTTAGCAGAGACATTTGTTATGGTAAATAGAATTAAGTGTTTACAACATGTCTGATGGCCTACATCACTTCTTGGACATTGGTGTACTGGGAGCATGCATTATAACATGTTTGAACTTTGAACCAGAGCAGCACAGACATCACAACTCTTCCTCACCGGCATCTTGGCCATTGCTTATTTCTTTTATTTCTGAGGACAATGATTTAGTATGGTGTAGATTTTCCCTTTTCCTTATTTTAAGTAGAAGCTCTGGGTCAGTCTTCGTTTCACCTGTAATTAAAATAAAATTTTAAATAATTACTGTATTGCATTAATTTGATATCTTTACCAACCAGGCTTTGGTAGCTACTCGGATTCTCCAGTTACCCTAATATCTTCACGTAATAATTTGTTGACAGTAAATAAAAAACTCTCAGACTACACATCCATCTTAGTTTCTGATTCAAATTTGAACAGTATTAAAAAATCCCCTGATTTCTGAAGGGAGGGCTAACTCGAGTAGAAAATACTCCTGTGAAATTTCTTCCACCCAACTCTTCCCTATGGTGCAGAAATTTCCATCAGTGGATTTTCACACGGGTAGAGCAATTCTTGTGGGACTCAGAGGATTTTTTTTATCACTAGTCAAGTGAAAAAGATGCAAACCAAAGGAGCCAGCATTAAAAGTGACAGCAACTGGAAAAGCAGCTCCTTAATGATGTAAAGTTTTTAGCTACATAAGGGAAAGCAAGGCCTGATCTAACCCTGCATTTCAATAAAAATAAAAACTAGACCATTCATAAAATATGAATTTCATCCAAGTGTACACCTTATGGTAGAAAATACTGTATAGATTCTCTCGCCAGCCTTTTACATGCATGTAAACCAAGAGGTTTCCTACTAAGGGGCCGATTACGATGTCGTTCGGAAACTCTTCCGACCAAATCGGTTTCAGAATCGTTTCCGACCGACTCGGGTTCTGCAAGTCCGACCAACCCATTAAGATGATTCCCAACATTGTTCGGTCAGACTCGCATTGACTTCAATGGGAGCCTGTATTCCGAACGAGAACACAGGCTCTGCTTGAAAAATGGGGTGGTTGGGGTAAACCTTGCACCCTGTGGCGGACACCCCATGGTGCCTGCCACGCTGTGCATGGTTTAACAGGAGGGTCCTTGGGTACCCCCACGGGCCCCAACCGGACACCTCAGTGTGAAGGGGGGGCCTGCCAAGGGCCCCCAAACTCAGATTCCGACAGCAGTTTTGTGTTGGGCTGACTGAATCGGAACGGATGTCCGAATTGGTCATCGTAATCGCTCGCTCGGAAACCGTGTCCATAGAGCTGTACGAATCGGCTCTGAAAGACTCGGGCTGTCCAAATGCCTTTCGGAACTGATTCGGACAGCCCGAATAGTTTCTGTGCATCATAATCGGTCGGTTGGAAATATCTATGATTTGGTCGGAAACATAGGTTCTGAATCGGATTCTGAGATTCCGAATCCCATTTCGGAGCCTTTCGGAACGGCATCGTAATCGGATCCTAAAAAGGATAATACATGATCCATGTAAATAGAGAAGTGCTCTTTACTGAATTTTTCATATGAATTTGAAAGTGTATTTCAAACAAAATATGTTTTCATGTTTGACACACACAATTGATTTATAACATGCCGAATTATACCATGGATAAGAAACGGTACATAATAAGTTAAACCCTTACATGTAAAACATTTTATCCCACTTTCTAATTCATCTAGCCCCTGTATTTGAGATTATCAGTCATAAGACAAATGTATTTTAGCCACAATGCTAAACAACATCTAAAGTGCTATCTGAAATTGCTGCAATTTTTATTTCAAACCGCAATTACTTGTTAAATGTCTACGATTTGTCCATAATTCCACACATTTTTAAAGTATCTCAAAGAGGAAATAAGTACATGCAATTGAATTTATTAAAAATAGTTTTCTTTCTGAAAATGTATCAACAGAGCTCTTACATTTGCTAGTGCCTCAAGACCCTCAAGGGTGATTTGCCTTGCTCCATGAATGTTTGATTGATTGATTTGTAATTTAGTATGTCCTAAAATACCTGCAACTTGAATTATCTTCTTTTTCACAAGTACATGATTATTTTTGTAAAGGTTATCACTTTCTCATTTTACTATATGCAAGCCTGCATGTGGAAATCAATATTCGAACTTAAAAAGATGGGTTTGTTTTAAGAAAATTTTTAATTCAGGAAGTAGTCAAGTATCTAT
The DNA here is from genome assembly GCF_964263255.1 of Lissotriton vulgaris. Taxonomy (NCBI): domain Eukaryota; kingdom Metazoa; phylum Chordata; class Amphibia; order Caudata; family Salamandridae; genus Lissotriton; species Lissotriton vulgaris. The sequence goes on along the minus strand of NW_028255489.1, from coordinate 26,082 downwards.
TTTTAGGTCTTGCCCACACAGCACATGTGCTGTGCTGCAAGACGTACTATTTACAATTCAGTGGACCCTGCCCACAACATACCATTAGTTGTTTATGTTGTCACTCCGATTTGAAATCCTTTGATTGTGAAGCTCCTGTAGGCTTCCCTTCCTTTGTTGTGTAATCTCCTCCCTGGAGCATGTACATGTGTTCTTACCCGCCTTTTGTAATGCGCTATTTTTTTAAATGTTATAAGCATTTTGGTATTCCAGGAGGTGCAATGTGCCTAGAGCACACAGGTTAGCTACCAAACAGTATACAAGAAACATATTTTAAAGTGCTATTTGCCTGATCCTCCACATGGCCATTAGAAACCTGCAAATTGCAAAACCTAGCAAATTTTCTATTGTCAGGCTTTACAAACAATGAGCATTACCTGACTTTGCCGTTTGCCCCCAAATGACTGAAAACGAGCCAAGTGGTAGGGTCCCATATCTAAAGTGCAGGTATAGCTTCCTGGTAATACAAGGCTCTATTTTGTTCAAGAACTGCTCTATGTGAAATTCATCTTTTAACATTAGAAAGCCCAATGTCAGGGGACCCATTTTGGGTTGGCGTCCCAATACGCCTATTTGGTGTTGCCACTAGACCCTCTTTATCTGCACTTTGGATATCACACTTGCCTCTTCAGGGACAATTTACAGGTTCCCAAGCCCAATGTCCGTTAGTGTTGATCTCATGTGCCTAATCCAAGGAAAGTCACCTGCTCCTGGGAGACACAGAATCTCGGCCAGCCCCTGCTGGTAAGTACTCAGTTGCAGGGTTGCCCCAACCTTCTCCAGAACAATAGGGGTTGAAGTCTAACTACATCTGTTATATCTCTAACCCGCAGATCTAACCGCAGGGGGAGCAACAGTGTGCTAGTCGGCAAACCTATCAGTTGTTCTATAAAGCATATTTTCTATGGTGGCTAGGGATAAAACATCTTTATGTCCCCAGAGTTCAGTCATGCAATGCAGACCGAAGCGCCTGATGGTTGTAGGCCTGCAATACCCGCAAGATGGGACGGTATTGAGAGGCCTTGGTTGTCTTCAACACACCCCCAGTAGCTTGCTCTAATCTAAGTTTGCACCTGGCAATATAGGTCTGCCAGTGGAAGTGCTCATTCAAAACAATACCCAGATATTCAAAGGTGTTGACTCGCTCCAAGAGGGTCCCTCTCAATATGGGACATGATTGGTGGAGCGGGAAGGGTTGAACACCATGAACTTTGTTTTTGCCAAATTGATGTCTAGTCCCCTTGTCATACAAAAGTTGTCAAACCTATCTAAAAAAATTGCATTCCTATGGGAGATTTAGAAATTAGCAAGGTATCATCGGCAAACATCAGGGCAGGAACCCATAGGTTTTCCATGCGCAGTGCGACCGATTTATCTTGATCCACAAAGGCTACCAGGTCATTTATGTAGATCAAACAGAGTGTGGGTGCCCCCCTACTAACTGGAAATTGGTCTGTCAGTTTCCTCAACTGGCCAAACCTAACTTGGGAAAAATTGCAGCCATGGAGTCTTATAATTAAATGTAATAAATAAGGTGGTACCCCCCTGTAGGGTAAAATCTGCCACAGGTTGGGTCTGGGGACACGGTTGAATACTGACCTGAAGTCAACAAACACCACGTACAGCTGCCCGCATCCTAGATGTACAAACTTCCAGTACAATAGCTGGAGCCGAAAATCCTGAACGATTGTGCAGGTACGCTCTCTAAATCCTGCTTGCAGGGAAATCAGTATGTTTGATGCAGCATCCAATCTTACAATCGGCTCAAAAAAACCCTTGCAAAGAGCTGTTGGGAACTATCTATTAAGCTTATAGGCCTATAGTTCGAGGGGAGATCTCTAGATCTCTTCTTAAAAATTGGAACAATCTCAGTGCCCGTCCAAGTAGTGGGAATAGTAGCCCCTTTCAATATAACGTTAAATAATACAGCAAAATAAAGAAGAGATCTCCATGTACCTTGTCAAACCCTGTTGCTTTATGCCTCACTATTTGTTTGATGGCTTGCCTAATTTCCCCACAACTGAAGCTCATTTCTTCCGGAGGGCCGCTTACCAAGGTGGGCAGTCCCAGTGTAGTTCCTGACCCATCTAAGCTTGCCAAACTTGTATCGCTGGTTATCAACCCAGTGCCTAGACTCTGCTCCTCTGGGGAGTATGAGCTGGTAAAGTGGGCAACTAATTCAGTCATCATAATATGGTTTTCAACGGGGGAGAACACTTTGCCAGAGCCAGTGGAAATAATATTCCAGAAGGTATGTGAGTCTCCTCTTTTGGCTGCTGGTAGCATACTTTCCCACTTCTCAGTCTCCCATTCTCGTTTTGCTCCTCATATGGCATTTTTATATGCCTTTCTAGCTTGTTGGACTAGCAGCCTATCATTGGCCTTAATAGCACCCGTCGGAACCCCACGACCCTCGCTGCACCGGTTATTATACCAAGGGGGCGCACTGTTTCTCCTAGCCATTCAACTGACCTCAGCCAGAAAAATAATCTCTCAGCTTCTGGATATGTGGGTGTGGATTTCACTAAAATTCGACAGTACCCCACCATCCTCCTGGAACAAATGTTTTACTGGTAGTAATTCCCCCCCATCCCATCCCATCAGCTACCACTCAGTACATTTGAGCTATTGAGCCCCTTAAGCGAGATAGCGAGCTCCATTTGCTCATTCGCCAATTAGAGGCCACGGTTTTCCTTCTATTAAGGGATAATTATGATTTGGCAGAGCTTCACGAGCAAGGCTCCCCAATTCCAGGGCAAGCACGTTATGGTCACTATCCTGGCAAAGGAGTACCACCATATCAACTAATGTAGGCCACGTCAGATGTCCAGTAAAATATAGTAAATGAGGCTTGTATTCTGGGGTTGGTTAAATGTGTATTTGCTGTATTCGTCCAACCAAGTCTTGCCATTACAAGCTCTCAATCATGATTTAACACAACAGAGTGGAGTTAGTTAATTCTATCCACGAACCAATCGGGAGGTATATTGATAAACATCTGCAACCATTGGTACAGTCCATGACAACATGCATCAAGGACACAACTCATTTTCTAACCATTCTGGAAGACCACAACCTACAATTCACCACCGACATGCTCCTTTACACGATTGATGTTCAATCATTAAACACTTCAATCCCACACAACCTGGGATTAGATGCGACTGCATCCTTTTTGATGCTGTCTGACATGGACAAATGTCTGAATCTATTCATCATGGAGTTGCTGAATTTCACACTATACCATAGTTATTTCGTGTGGCAAGACCAATATTTCATCCAAAGCTCTGGAACTTCTATGGGCAATTGCGCAGCACCGGCGTATGCTAATTTATTCATGCACAGGTTTGAACTAGATAATATTTTGAGCAAGGACCATTGGATAAAGAACCTCTTATTATATAAGAGATATATCAACGACATATTTATCTTATGGAAAGGAACACAAGCTGAACTCTTGCAAGCAATAGAGACCTTAAATCATGTAAATGACCGGATAAAATTCACCCATAACAAACAAAAACACCAAATATCCTTTCTGGATGTACTAATACAGAGCAATGAAGGAAGACTGGAAACCAGTGTTTTCACCAAAACCACAGACCGTAACAATCTATTACACTTTCAGAGCTTCCATCAACCCTCATTGAAAAGACATTTACCCTATTCTCAACTGTTGAGAATTAAAAGAATTTCTTCAACTGAAGAATCTTCAAAAGTGAGTGTTCAAACATGTATCAACAAATTTAAAGAGCGAGGATATCCCATGGAGATTCTTGAAGAAGCAAAATCAAAAATGATGAAAACAGATCGACGAGTATTACTACAGGCTCATCCAAAACCACCTAGCCAAGAACGAATGGTTTTCGTTTCAAAATACTCCACTGAAAGTTCCAAGATAAAACGAATAATACTAAAAAATTGGCCACTCTTGACAATGGAAGATGATTTTAATAACATATGTCAGCTTACTCCAAGATTCGCATTTCAAAGTTCCCAGAACATCAAATAAATACTTAACAAAAAAACGCAAGAACGATCAGAATCACATAAGGGCACATTACCCGGCCACAATTGTGGCAATTGCAATGCTATAATTAAGGGCAAAGAAATCAAACATCCAAGTAAAGGTACCACCATCTCATTGCGTGTCACTGGCACTTGTGACAGCCGGAACGTTATTTACCTCATTAAAAGCCCGTGTGGCCTGGCTTATGTTGGAAAGACTGAGCGAAAAATCAAGACGCCTATAATTGAACATAAGAGTAATATTCGGACAAAAAATTCCAAATCACCATTGGCAAGCCATTTCAACAACTACAATCATACTCCAAGCCAGTTGAGATTTTTGATCTTGGAAATAATACCTACACTACCTGGCAGAGACAACACACAATATCTATTACGCAGAGAAGTATTTTGGATGACCTTTTTAAACACCTGCCAACCAAAGGGTCTCAATGACCGTATGGATTTGAACTGTTTTCTATGAACTATAACTGGACTCGATGAACTACAAATATCTGTTATTTCCCTTTTTTTAATGTTCAAATCATACCAGTATTTGATTCTAATGATGATTCTGATATATATTTATCGATGTGTATCTTTGTTTGATCATATATGACTAACCTATGAGGTTTAGACTATTGGCTTTGACACTAGAGTGAGTGCAGACTCTTTTAACACAGTTAAGTACTACTTTCATCTTGCCCATTACAACGTACCCTCGAGGCTTCACTTTTCTTCTTTTTTTTCAAACATATCACCTTTTTTCTGTCACCTTCGTACACCCTTTATATTTTACGCCACCCCTCGGGCATACGCGTTCCGACCAAGGAAATCAGTCCGTCCCGACTCTAACTATCTTGACCACCGGAATAGTAACTTGCACTTCCGGGTTAAAAGAGGCAGTATCGGCGGCACTAACTAACTCGCTGCCTACCTTGGCGTGTTCGGCAAGAAGACTCCTCACCGGGGGTTACTTTGAATTCTCAACGGGTGAGTGGAACGCTGATGACCTTTTGTGCACCGTTTTCCTAAATAATCTTATCGTACCGATGTCAGTTCAGTCTAACGGTTGGGTTCATTATTTTTTAGAACTCGGCCCGTAACACCGATCACTAATAATTCTGACAGCCGAACAAGCTGGCGTTGCCGTAATCTAGGGTACGTTGATTTACCAATCCGTAACTTTCACGCTTTACTCTGTTTCTCACTAAATTGTTTGCTACATATTCAATACTGTTTTTTACAGCCCTTTACGAATCTTTCTCAACTTTCCATGAGAGTTACTAATAACCAAGGTACAAACTTGTTCCCATTAGCTTATATTGTTTTTTCCCAAAAATGAGGGATCACTGTGTTTTCATTATTATTTAACATGTATGCACGTCATTGCTCTTTTGAATTGAATTGTCCTTTACACCATTTGGGCAACCATGTATGATTGTGATTTCACTTTTCTGACGCTTTTCATCGGATACTCAAAGGGGATATAAGGTTTCTTACGGAGTTACATGAAACCTAAAATTGCTTTAAAAATGTTTTCTAAGATGTTAAAGAAGCTGTTATAGTTGTGTTTATTTTCCTTGCACAGAATAACGATTCCCCTGAAGAAGGGCAAATTGCCCGAAATGCATTGGGCTATGTATTATAAGTTATAAACAATGAACTGCGAAAAGAAATGAACAATTCAATGAATAAAATTTTTTGAATAAAACTTTATTTGAAAGGTACAAACTTCAAAGGAAATTGCTTTTTTGAGTGCGTTTGAGGACATCATTCCCAGCTGGAATAACGCTACCATTCTCATATTATTTGCTAATTGTCAAGCACACTGACAACCTCCGGGAAGAATAAAGTCTTATATAAAAATTCTAAATAAATAAATACATCAAATCAAGTCAATCATCTGACGGAGGTGGGAATATAAGTCCTGCTATCCTTAGAACACAATGGGCAGTATTGCAGAACCCCAAATGAAAGCTACACAGCAGTGGCAGAAATAGAGTTGGCAGTAGAAGATACTTTAAATATGTACCCTCTTACCCATAATAGAGTGCCTGTTTCCCACTTCATTAAATTACGATTACGATGGGGAGAGCTGTGGATCTAAGATAACTTGATTCCCACTTACCTGTGAAATTAGTCATTTCAGGATGGCTTCTTGCACAGTCCTTGCTGTTGAAAGAGTAGTGCTCTTCCTTGTCTTTAGCTCTTAATGAAACAACAGTTGTGGTAACAAGTGGGCCTGTTAATGAAAGCAAAAAAACTATTATCTGCAGATCTTTACACAATGACAGGAAATATTGACAATACTAATTTACATTATATCAAAGAAAGAGAGTGACAACTAAACTGTATTTGAACTCAATAGGTGAATTGGCACTTCGGGCTGGACTGTTCCCATGAGGAGCAGGGTCAATACTGATTTGCATACAGCTGGGTCCAAACAGGGGTGGTGTGGTGAGCAGAAAAAAATGATGCATTAAACCCAGATCTCTTGACTGGGGGTGAGTGGTTGAAAAATGTCAGCACTCCGTCAATCATCTTGTTGTGTTTGAGGTGCTCGCCCTAGGGGCCAAGGGTATGCTCAGATATGGGTCCCTTGCTTGCTGTGCCATTGGATTCAAGTTAGCCTGGCTGATGCAGGATGATTCCCCGAAACCGGTCCTGCATGCTTGTTTCCGGTACAGTGAGGACCTGGCCTGGCAGGTCGGGCTGGGCTGTTCCCATGAGGAGCAGGGTCAAGACTGATTTTCATATAGCTGGGTCCAAACAGGGTTGACGTGGTGAGCAAAAGAATGATGGATTAAACCCAGATCTCTTGACTGGGGGTTATTGGTTGAAATGTTTCAGCACTCCGTCCATCATCTTGTGTTTGCTGAATTGCCAGAAACACCAAAAGGGTCTCTTCCCTCTTCATTCTCCCCTTATCCCTCCCCTTCTTCTGTCCGCTCCTTCAGCAAATAATGGGATGACAAGTACAGGAATTGATGCACAGATGCAAAGTAGCCATACAGTGCCACAGAAAGTGATCATAAAACATTTTTATTTTTTAAATAGTATAGGCATAGTATTGGTAAAATAATGTACCACAAGTTAACTTAGTGTAGGTGACAGATGCAGTTTAAGGCCTTTAGTTAATGTGGAGGGCCCTCTTCAGACACCACTGCAAAACCAGCATTCTGTAGCACAGCACCAGACCTCAGGAGTGACAGGAATTCTTTTATCCACTTCACTGTGAAGATCAATTTCTGAAAGTTTATTGAAGGTGAAGGATTCTGAGGTTGGGCCAGGGCAGATAATAGACGAAGAAGGAAGATGGATGTCTCCTGTCTGAGAGAGATAGTCTCACCCATCACTTGGTATTCATGGCTGTCAAGAGGGAGATGCTTTCTTCACATGAAACAATTCTGTGCTCTCATACTCTTCCTGTCCCTTTAATACAATCTAGCCTGTTGTCATCTTGGCTGCAGAATCTTGATGTGTAACTGTGATTCTAAGACGGTTGTGACTGGCTGAGATGGACACCATACTTAGGCTGCTCTTAAATAAAGGTCTTTCTCTTCATTACTAGTCTCCAGTCACCGACATCACATTTGAGCAACAACCTGAAGCCAGCAGCTTCAAAGCATCATCTAAGAGGTGGTGTCACAAAGAAGAAACGTGCAGTTGAGGGTTGGATCTGCGAGTACCACAGGCTACCATTCCTACTGCGAGAGCATCACCGTACTGGCAAACATCTTGCAGAGCTTGTATCATACACTTTCATGAGACCAAAACCCCTTTGAACCATTTTAGGTCCAAACAGTGAGCACAGCAGCGACGGCTCGTGGAGGGAGTTACAGTGGGGCAGGAGGGTGGGGAGGGGGAGGGGCAGGGCGGAGGTTGCTAAAAACCGGCATATGGATAATTGCAGGTAAGTAAACAATTTAATTAATAAAACGAATTTCGTAGTGCGCCTTGCATCGCAAAATGCAATGCAGTGCGAGCTACGAAATTCGTTTTATTAATTAAATTGTTTACTTACCTGCAATTATCCATATGCCGGTTTTTAGCAACCTCCGCCCTGCCCCTCCCCCTCCCCGCCCTCCTGCCCCACCGTAACTCCCTCCACGAGCCGTCGCTGGAGCACAGAGACTATAAAACACACAATTGTGCACTTGGGGTAGGAGTCATCCACTGCCAAAACAAGTGAATCCTTTTGACATCAAACGCCGTTAGAATTTCTGCCCCAACTAGCTCTCTCTTCCTTTAACAAAACATTCTTCCGACATACAGACACTCCTACCAACAGCAATGTCAAGTGTGGCAAAACCATCCCTAACGCCATCCCCCATATCAACATCACAAGTTAGGGCAGCCCCTCTCCCAGGCAGGGGTGCGCTTCCATTTACAGCCTGACATGATAAAACATCCTCAACACAATCCAAGCACCCACATACATATTTTTCAACTTGAAATAGATCAGGCCATAGCGTTGTAACGGTTGTGCGTTGGGATCACACACTATTTTCAACAAAGTTCATCTCTGCAGCCCCTTGTTGCCCCCTCATTCCCTCTCCCCCTGGGTGGATGTTTGGTCTATTGAAGTAACCCAGGGGCAATTGGGCAAAATTTGCTATTGTCCTGCTGGTAATCCGAATGTCCAAGGATCAATTTCTGTACTGACTGTGGTGATCTGAAATTTACAAGGATATATTCCCCTTGCCTATCCTTGGGTCACCCAACAATCCAAATCACCCTTCATGTTAGCCAGATGTGGCCAGTCATGGGTATGGGGACATTTCTGTGGCAGCCCTGCCAGTTCAGGGTCTTATTTAATGATTCCCCCTGGGAATCTCTTGTTTCCAATCTCAATTGGGGTACATGAGAAAGAATCGCCACATACGGGCAAGACGCTAGGGGTAGATTAATGACTGGCTGCATTAAAAAGTTAGAGCGGCATCGCTGACCAACACTATTCGAGACCAGAGGATTGGTGTTGACAGCAGCCTCATTTTGAGCATGGTTTTTGGGCTTTGCGGTGCGATGGTCTCTGATTCCCTTAGAGTTCAAACTATTGGGTTCCGGGCTAGGCAGGTTAGGCGATGGTCTCTCTCAACAGTGGCATTCCCCCCTTTATTACAGTGATCTGGTTACACACCCGGGCTCCCTTCTTTCTTTTGCACTGATTAATTCTCCCTCAACCATTAAAAAACAATTTCAAAAAGAGGTACAAAAATCTGGAGGGGTCTTTTGTTGTACAAATCCCAAAGTAATGTCTTTATAGATAAGAGAAACAACTGGAACAGATCTGGTTAGCAAATGTATACCCTTCAGGTTAGAGCAATACAAATGAGAAGGATCCAACAAGCCTCCATTCTTTTTAAACCACACAAGTAAAGAAGTTCTTTGTCTCTAATCCAATAGATTCGATCTCACTGGGCTGCAACAAAATCCTTTGCTAGGGCAGCTCAATTATTGTGGAAGGGTCTACCTGAGAGACTAATATGCAGAGTTATTCAACAAAAACTGAAAACACTTTAATTCAGCTCCTATTTCACTGTTTAGCTCATGCCTCCCCCTCCCCAGTCACTCACGGACCAAGACCAACATATATCTCTCTTACCTCTTACTCACTACTTCACCCTCTTCCACTGTCTCACTACTGCTTACTTTCTACATCTCTTATATTTGGATATTTTAACTCACTTGTTGCTTACTATGTTTAAATAAACCTTAGAGACATGAGTCTCATATTATTTGCTAATTGTCAAGCACACTGACTACCTCCGGGAAGAATAAAATCTTATATAAAAATTGTAAATAAATAAATACATAAATAATTCAAATCAAGTCAATCATCTGACAGAGATGGGAATAGAAGACCTGCTGTCCTTAGGACACAATGGGCAGTATTGCAGAACCCCAAAGAAAACCTACACAGCAGTGGCAGAAATAGAGTTGGCAGTAGAAGATACTTTAAATATGTACCCTCTTACCCATAATAGAGTGCCTGTTTCCCACTTCATTAGATTACGATTACGATGGGGAGAGCTGTGGATCTAAGATAAGATGATTTCCACTTACCTGTGGTTTTACTCATTTCAGGATGACTTCTTGCACAGTCCTTGCTGTTGAAAGTGTAGAGCTCTTCCTTGTCTTTAGCTCTTAGTGAAACAACAGTTGTGGTAATAAGTGGGCCTGTTAATGAAAGCAAAAAACTATTATCTGCAGATCTTTACATAATGACAGGAAATATTGAAAATACTAATTTACATCATATCAAAGATAGAGAGTGCCAACTAAACTGTATTAGAATTCAATAGGTGAATTGGCAGGTCGGGCTGGACTGTTCCCATGAGGAGCAGGGTCAATGCTGATTTGCATACAGCTGGGTCCAAACAGGGGTGGCGGGGTGAGCAGAAAAAATTGATGCATTAAACCCAGATCTCTTGACTGGGAGTGAGTGGTTGGAAAATGTCAGCTCTCCGTTCATCATCTTGTTGCGTTTGCTGTGCTCACCCTAGGGGCCAAGGGTATGCCCAGACATGGGTCCCTTGCTAGCTGTGCCATTGGATTCAAGCTAGCCTGGCTGATGCGGGATGATACCCCGAAACCAGTACTGCATGTTTGTTTCTGGTCCAGTAAGGACCTGGCCTGGCAGGTCAGGCTGGACTGTTCCCATGAGGAGCAGGGTCAAGACTCATTTGCATATAGCTGGGTCCAAACAGGGGTGGCGTGGTGAGCAAACAAAATGATGGATTAAATCCAGATCTCTTGACTGGGGGTTAGTGGTTGAAACATTCCATCATCTTGTTGTGTTTGTTATGTTCGCCTTAAGTTGCCAAAGGTATGCCCACTCTGATTAAAGCAGCACAGTTCTCCACAGAATCTCAGTGTGCAGTCTGCCTTCTTGGTGATAACCACAGGTGAAAGCCAATTTGATGCTTCTACTGGCTTAATCATGTCATTTTTAACTCATCTCTTCCAACTACGCCTATACTGCATTCTGAACTAACACTGTAGCATGCATTGACAAATGTAGCAGTGACATAATAATAAAGGTTCCATACCATTACTATTTCATCTGTCTTCCTTGTCACAATTCTTACTTATGAGGAGAGTCCGCAACCAGGAGACAGGCAATTGACTTTCACCATTTCTATTAGAAAGAAAGTCAAACTCTTCTGGTGCTTGAATGGAACGTTGATGTATTTATTTTCTTTTTTTTTTCAAACTACATCTCTTTTCCTTTGTACAACATCTTCTTGTCCTAGATCCACTTCTTAAATTAGTCTGTCTGCACTTAGATCTAATTAACTTGATGAGGCTGACTTCTAGAAGGTGTTAAGAATGTTCACAAAGAAACAGGTGCAGGGAATTAATTTGTTGAGGGCTGTCTACCGGTAGGTTCACATTGAGGTAATCTATGTCGGTTGCTTGATGCTTATTTTGGTGGATTTTCTGGATGTTTCCGTGACCCCTGAAACCGACCTTGCATATGCATGGTAAAAAGTTTGTCAAAGCTGTTAAGCCTTTTCAAACAAACCGGGGAACACCAGCTGCAGCTTGCTTATACCAACAGCATGTTATATGGTCAAAAGACAGGGTACAAGACGTTTGTTTGTTCATGAGTGTTGAGAGAAATTATACGAGTCATACCAGTATACTATGATAGTCAAGAGAGGTGAGCTGTGGCAGCAATCCTGACAGACAAATATCAGGCATGTATGAGTTGTAGCCTACTTTTCAGCTGCATTGTCAGAGCACTAGGGCACATAAGGACAGTCTGGGTCATTGCGTGCATGAACCCTGGATAGGCAGGCACCTTTTAGGTTTAAATCATTTTTATTGAAGTTATCATAATCAAACAGTGCAGTTGATAACCGAGCAGAAGTAGCAATGAGACAATGCATGGCCTTTAACGAAATTACAAAATACATTTTACAAAAAGACAGGCGAAATAAAAATCAAAAGGAAAGAAGAAGTGAAAAGGAAAAATTCTCCTGGGTCCTATTCTGTTACGTGTCGCCACTCCCTCCTCCAATCCTTCGCACTGGCCCGCCTATTTTAGAGGCTCAGTTGGTAGTTTGTGGCTTCTCTGTGTCCGGGGCGGCAGATGGAGGGTGCTTGTGTGGTTTCTACAAGTCTCAGCACTCAAGTCTCAGCACTCGCAGATACTTAGGGCAGGTTAGTTCCCTCATCTCTGTACCAAGTATAGATAAGAATGGGCGCCAGTAGTCTGCAAACGAGGCCCCCTCACCCTGTAGCGTGAGTGGAATGCGCTCCATGCCTAACACAGTCCATAACCTATCCAACCAGGCTTCGTGGGTTGGAATCCTGTTGGTGCCCCAGTGGGCCAGTATGTTCTGGAGTGCTGCTCCCGGCGCCAATCCCACCTGCCTGCCTCTGCGAGGGTAAGCTTGTTAGGTAAGCATAAAATAATATATGCTTGGAACCGTGGGATTTGCGTATTAAAATTATTATCAATATCTGATAGGACTTGTTCCCAATACTCAGAGAGTGGTGCACACCACCACAATAAGTGAGTTAGGGTGCCCTCCTCTCCACACTGTCTCCAGAAGTGTGAGTGGCGGTTGGGATTGTATCTATGTAGTCTTGGTGAGGTAAGGTACCAGTAGGTTACTAGGTTACTATTTTAGTCGCAGTTTCGATCCTAGAGACGTTTGTGCTGTGTGGCGCGCGCAATAATAGAATTCCCCCCATTCTTACTGCGAAAGTGTTTGACAAAATTCGGTCTCCCACCTTCGTTGCCCTGGCGTAGAGGCCGCCTGTACTGGATGCCGCAGCATATGATAGAGTTCAGTGATAAGGTGTGCATTGGTTGTCTTTGTGATAAGCCACTTCTTGTATGGTGTTAACCTTCTCTGGGCCCCTGAGAGTACCTGAGGGTGCATCACCCAGTGTCTCACTTGGTGGAAACCGTACCGTTCAGTCTCTGGCAGAGCAAATGCAGATCTGAGATCTTCAAACGTCAGGGGGCCCTCTGCATCGAACATATGTCCAATGGACTGACAACCCCGGTTCTCCCAGTGATGGAACACAGGGGGGAGAATTCCTCATTCCCAGTAATGGGGGTAAGGGGTGACAGAAATGAGGTTACGTCGTACTTGAACGCCGTGGAATCCCATGCTCTCAGAGTCGTGTGAATGATTGGAGAGTTATATATGCCTTCTGGGTGCTATGATTTGCGTAAAAAGGGGACCCCCACAGAGCCGGATCCGCAAGCGCCATTTCCATGAAAAGCCAGTGTTTTTCCGTCTCGCTACACGACCACTCCAAAAGGACACGCAACTGGGTGGCCCGGAAGTAGCGGGTCAGATTCGGTACCCCCAGTCCCCCCTCTCTAGGCGGCCTATAACTCTGCTCCCTACTCATTCTGCGTTTCTTGTTAGCCCAGACGAACAAACTGATCTCCTTCTGCAATTGTTTATGAATTCCGGGAGGGGGCTCTACGGGGAGAGTTTGAAAGATGTATAGGATTTTGGGTAAGATGTTCATTTTGATCGCTGCCACTCTTCCCAACCAGGAGAAACCAAAGGGTCCCCATCTGCCCAGCTTTCCACGCACCTGGAATAGAAGCCGTTTATAGGCTGCTGTGTTCTGGGTAGATTTTGTAAGTTGGATCTCCAAATATGGGATGGATGCTGTGTCCCACTTTACATATCCCAAAACGCCAGCAGATTCTCGCCAGTTATTGTTAAGATCCATCCACTGTGCGGCTCCTTCAGCTCGTTCCGAGCCACCGCGCGCCTAATGTGTTCCAGCACGTAAATCCAAGGCACTTTTACAATTCAGGCTTGTAACTTAACTGTCCTGGTGATGATCCTACTATTGTTTTGAAAGGATCGAAACGTCGTCGACTAATGAAAACAGTATGCACATTAATCCAATGTGATAAAAGAAGTGCATTGACTGTTTTTCTAAGCTTGCTACAATTCTGCTTAATATTCCACAAGCTACCTTTGTCTTGCCTGAAATGTTTTTGTCTTAATGTACTTGTCATGTGTTCGTGTAGGATGCAGGACTGTGTCCCACTATATTGAGGTGCTCTTATTTGTGTTTTTGACAATATTGATTCATTAAATTGAATGTCCGGCTGGACACTCACAATATAGCACTGATTCTAGTCTATATTTTTCCTATCCACTTTGTTTTGTTTAAGGACCATTGTTCTAATATAAAACTGTCCCCCGAGGTCCTTATTTACCTTTTGGGTTCCCTTGTATTTTGGAAAATATAGTCAGTACACTCTCTGGTACCTACAAAACTGGACTGGTCAGGGTCTATTAAGAGGGATATTGGTCTACAGGAGGCACAGAACATAACATCCTTTCCTGGTTTCGGGATTACTACAACTGAAGCTCCAAGCATTGTGGGAGGTATGACCCCTGTGTCCCTTATTGCATTAAATCTAGTGAGGATGGGGGCCAGAGATGTGCAGATGGTCGTGTAAAAGATATTAGAGAAGCCACCCGGCCAGGAGATGTATGCAATTTGAGGTGAGATATGGCCGAGATCACCTTCTTAATTCTTATGGGATAGTCTAGACTAGTCGCCTGCTCTGGGGTAAGCCTTGGGAGGTTAGCTCCTTGTATGTAAGGGAGTGAGTCCTGCTCTGTTAATTGTTGTGCAGGTAAAATTGGGCATAGAAATCCCGAAACACCCGGGTTATAGCACTATCTTTTGTACACTCATTACCAGCCTCATCACATACCGTGTGAACTGCAGTCAACTGGCGTTGTGCCCGCAGTTTTTTTGGTCAAGAGGCGCCCGCACTGATTACCCCCCACATAAAAAGAGTGACGCAACCTGAGTGCAGCATATTCTGCTGTATCTAAGTCAATGCCCGCGAGCTGTTGGCGGACTGCCTCCATCTGTCACCACACCAGTGGGGCTCCAGTCCGCTTATGAATGCGTTCTAATTCTTGTACCTGACCAGTGAGATCCCTTCAGCTCTCCTTCCTAATTCTATTGTCAGCGGCGGAGATAGCTATGAGTTCCCCTCGGATGTATGATGTTACAACGCGTACTTTTAGCACGCATACCATTACCACAGATTTTTTACAACGCAGGTCATTTTACAACGGATACCTTTACAACGCAATACACTACAACGCAGATACTATTACAACGCATACCATTACAACGTAAGTATAATTATAGGTAAGTATATAATATTAATATATAATGTAAATATTTATTTTTTAATTATTAAATTTAATTATTTATAATTTAATTAATAAAAAATATATTAATACAATTATTTTTAATTTTTTATTGGTAAATATATATAAAAAATAACCCTTTACCCCAAAACCCAAACCCAGCCCTAAAACCTAAAAATACCCCTGTACCCCAAAACCCAAACCCAGCCCTGAAACCTAAAAATACCCATGTACCCCAAAACCCAAACCCAGCCCTAAAACCTAAAAATACCCCTGTACCCCAAAACCCAAACCCAACCCTAAAACCTAAAAATACCCCTGTACCCCAAAACTCAAACCCAACCCTGAAACCTAAAAATACCCCTGTACCCCAAAACCCAAACCCAGCCCTAAAACCTAAAAATACCCCTGTACCCCAAAACCCAAACCCAACCCTAAAACCTAAAAATACCCCTGTACCCCAAAACCCAAACCCAACCCTGAAACCTAAAAATACCCCTGTACCCCAAAACCCAAACCCAACCTTGAAACCTAAAAATACCCCTGTACCCCAAAACCCAAACCCAACCCTGAAACCTAAAAATACCCCTGTATCCCAAAACCCAAACCCAGCCCTAAAACCTAAAAATACCCCTGTACCCCAAAACCCAAACCCAGCCCTGAAACCTAAAAATACCCCTGTACCCCAAAACCCAAACCTGAAACCTAAAAATACCCCTGTACCCCAAAACCCAAACCCAGCCCTAAAACCTAAAAATACCCCTGTACCCCAAAACCCAAACCCAACCCTAAAACGTAAAAATACCCCTGTACCCCAAAACCCAAACCCAGCCCTAAAACCTAAAAATACACCTGTACCCCAAAACCCAAACCCAGCCCTAAAACCTAAAAATACCCCTGTACCCCAAAACCCAAACCCAACCCTAAAACCTAAAAATACCCCTGTACCCCAAAACCCAACCCTGAAACCTAAAAATACCCCTGTACCCCAAAACCCAAACCCAGCCCTAAAACCTAAAAATACCCCTGTACCCCATAACAAAATACCACTAATAAATGTTTTTTAAAAAAGATAAACATACCTATAATTATACTTACGATGTAATGGTATGCGTTGTAATAGTATCTGCGTTGTAGTGTATTGCGTTGTAAAGGGATCCGTTGTAAAATGACCTGCGTTGTAAAAAATCCGTGGTAATGGAATCCGTTGTAAAAAATCTGTGGTAACAGTTACATACCGTTCCCCTCTGGCGCATATCTTAAGTGTTTCCCATAATGGGATGATGGAAGTATCAGGTGTATCGTTGAATGTAAGGAATTCCTTTATGGCAATGCAACAGGGTATCGTGCAATCGCCAAGTGAACAATGGTCTTTCGGGGGGTGGGTTGTTGAGCATGAGGGTCAGCTTCGCGTGGTCGGGGTGTGATCGCAGCTCGATGTCTGAAGTTTGCGTTTGGAAAAGTAGAGTGTGCAAAGCAATAACATAGTCAATCCTAGCATACGTTTTGTGAGCATGTGAATAAAAGGTGTAGTCTTGATCGTTGGGGTACATGGAACGCCACATATCCACTGAACCTAGATCCTGCACCCACTCCCGCCTGCTTGTGTTAGGGCCCCAGTCACCCCATGACGCTGTGCAGAGCGATCTAGATGGTTTTCCAACTCTAGATTAAGGTCACTGCCTAGTAGGAGCAATCGGTCAGGAGAGGCAGCAAGATCCATCACCGCCCTTCTTAAGAATGCCTATTCAACCTCATTGGGCGCATATATGGAGCCAAGTGTGTAGTCACATTCGTTAACAGTGATCATGTGAGCTAGGAGCCTTCCCTTTATCTCTGCCTGCTTTGCCTCCACTTTGCCCCTGAAAGAGCGCAAGAAAAGAATAGCCATACTTGCCGTTTTGGTAGTGTGTGAGGAGAAATATTGTTGAGATAATGCCCGCGATCTAAGTCGGTGGGTGTCTTTAACTATGAGGTGTGTTTCTTGTAATAAGCAAATTTGTGCTGCCGAATGTTCTAGATAGGACAGGACGGCCCTCCTTTTAATCGGGCCATTTAGACCCTTCACATTCAGGGTAAGGATTTTAATCTCATCAAGTGGGCCTGTAGAACCCTAAAAGGTCCTGCGGAGTGAACTGGTGGTCCCTCGTGTGTTCCCATCTAGCACCCCCCAGGATGTCCGGTGCATTCCTATCGCGGGTGACAACTGCTTCAAGCAGGACAATAAGGGTCCATGATCCAGGAGAGAAACCGAATTTAAAAAAGTAAAAGTAAAGAACCCCAACAAAGAAACCTCTGCAATAAAGTCTCAAAGGACAAACGTCCAATATCGTGGAATGTGTATTGTCCGAGGGGACACCCTTAGCTGCTGATCTTGCCTGGAGTAGAGGAATAGCAGAACTGCATCGCTGCCTGCTCCTTACTGTTCACTGCCCGTCTTCTGCTGCTTGCCGGCTTCGCAGGATTAGGAGGAAGAGAACAGAGTCTGCGTTTGGTTTACCGCCTGAAGCCCCAAGGATTTGGACAAGTGAGGGCTTGAACGCCAGCAGGGCTGCGAGCGCTGACGCTGGGACTCAGTATTCCAGGAGCCCCAGCGCGACCAATTGATACCACCTGGTCCGCTCTCCCTGACTGCCCCGCCCCTGACCACGATGGTCTAAAAAAACTGTTGTGCTCGTATTGTCCGAGGCCTGTGCCCCGGCTCTTGACGGGGAAAGGGGAGTTGGAAGTGGTGTCCGTGGCCAGAGTATCTACGCCCCCTCCTCCTTCCTCCCCCCCCCCTCCCCCCCCCCCCTGGACGGACCAGGCGTCAGTGTGTGAAACAAGCAGAGGTGGATGCACAGAGTTCGCTTGTTACCTCTTATTACTCTGAGTGTCCGTCGCCTGATGTTCCCCCGGTGAGGGACTCCAAGATTGCTTGACGCTCTTTGGGAACAGTGGCCGAGTCCGGTTTCAGTGAGCTAGAAGGGGATTTGATCCGATTCCATCCGTGGCCGCTTCTCCTATTCCTGGTTTGCTTACTTGACAGTGTCTCCTCTTCTGTAGGGTCCGCAATGCACAGGAGCTTGCTGTCCTGAGCAACGGATCGAAGTTGGCAAAGTTCACCATTATGAGAGAAAATCAGTCTGAATGATCGACCCCACGAGTGTGCCACTCCAATAGATCGTAGGTGTGTGGTGATGGGTCAAAACACCTTTCTTTTCAGTAGGGTTGAGGCAGCCAGGTCTTGGTAGAAAGTAGGTTTTTGATCTTTATAAATGGAGGTGGGGGAGTCTCTAGACGCGTGATAGATCCGTTCCTTCAACTGGTAAACATGGACGCAGGTTAAAATATCTTGAGGAACTGACTGGTCCCTCCACATCTCCACCCCCCTCCGTCTCCGTCGAGGGCCCCTGAATAGGTGGACATTTTTCGGAGCATGTCTTTGACCAATCTGTCCTTCTTTGATCTGCCTGCTCCCATGGCTGGGGGGCACCTCTGGGGACACCTCTCGCCTCCCTTTGTCTGATATAGGCGTAGGTTGCGGGGTTCACTCAATGACTATGGATGTGGCCTTTATATCCCTGACTCTCATGTGTCTGGTCTAGGAGGGGAGGGCCGCTGTATGCTAGGCCGAAGTCTCATTCCCACAACCTTACCTGGCTTCCGATCTGGTGGCTTAACGTGCAGTTTTAGTAGGGCTCTAGGTGTCGTGGTCAGGGCCCAGCCCCCGAATCGATCTTACCAATGCTCTTTTGCCACCAAGTCAGTCCACTTCCGTTCTATTATCTCAAGGGTGTATCCACGGAGCTCCAGCCACACCGATGGTTCAAACGCGGCTCGCTGCGGTGTAAACGTGCCATAAATCATGTAGGCCATGTCCTCTCTAGGCCTCGGCACGCTGTCAGCAGCAAACTAGTCCTGCGTGGCGAGCGTGCTCACTGTGGTCTTTACAGTCTCCCCTCTGCTGCCCTTGAAGGCGATCCTCCCCAGTTCCCAGCTAAAATGCCCGGCCCAAAGAGGGAGTTGGGCCCCGTCCACCGCTAGGTCGCCAAAGCGCCTCGCATAAGTGGCTGTCGGAGGGCACACTTCTGGAGGAGGTGGGGCAGTTAGATGCACGCGTGCAGGCAAGCCAGGCCGCACCCGGTAGCCACAAACCACACCCGGTCTAACCGGGCCGTCTCTGCCACACCCAGGGCCCACACTCTGCGCTTGCCCGAGGCCACGCAGGGGCCATCAAGAGGGCGGGCTCCTAGTCACGGAGGGCTGCCCCCGCCCACCTTGTGGCCAGCCACTCCTCATCTGGGCAGGTATCGCCCAGTAGGAGGTAGGCGGGTCACTGACGCACGTCTGGGGCGGCTGGGAGGAGCCTTAGGGGGTACATTATTCCCTTGCACCATTGTGGAGGCATCTTTGCCGCTCCGGACGTCGCGCTACAGCTTCGGGACACTCTTTTACGGGACACTCTTTGCGGTGAGTGTGGCCTACGGGCCTAACCCCCCCCTCCGCCTACTCCCTCCCGGCGGAGGTATGAGTCATGGCCAGGCAGCCCGCTTAGCGACGGGCCGCTGTGGAGGTGGGGGTTGCGACTCGGCAACGAGATTCTCCTCTGGGAGCGGGCTGAGGCCTACAGGTATGCGCCCCTCCTAGTCCCCCACCCCATCCTCGCTCCTCCTGGGTGTGCGGGCATGACCGGTCAATCCACGTGGCCGTTGAGGCTGCTCCCGGGGTTGTGTGTTTCTCCCCCTCCTCCATGCCTCTCTCTGCTCTGTGAGTCGGGCGTTTACGGGGGCTCTTATCCTAGGCCCACATGGGTGGAAGAGCCCGAGCGCTGGCCAGGCGGGTTCCCCGACGGGTTTAGCGCGTGGGAGGGGGCAAGGTGCAAGCACCTTTATCGTAGGGCGCATTGTGTCGGTCTCGGCCCGGGCCCTGAGTGGACGTGTGTATCTTCTTCGTCCACTCGGGCAGGGTTGGGACCGTGAGGTGGCGTCGGTTTGTTCTTAGCTCCCCCTTTTGGTCCCCGATCGAGCCTAGAGGCGGCTCCCCTGCTGGATGCCTATGCGGGGCTAACGGAGTTTGGCCCTCCCCCCCGCGGTGTCTAGTATCCAAAAAAAAATGAATTATGTATGTTTTGCTTCTGTGCATCGGCCGACTAGCATCCTCCCCCACCCCTCCTTTAAAGGATCCGGGGTGGGGGCGCGGCTGGTGGCACGGAAAGCAGTCGCGGGACCCGTTCGGGCCGTGGTGGGGCCACTGTGCAGCGCTTTAAGTTGAAGGCGCTTTTGGTTAGGCTGGGGGCTTGTGCTCGTCTCCCTTGTGTCCCAAGCACACCTGGTGCCCGTACATCACGATTTCCCCGGGAGTGAGAATCATGGCAGAGGCGCAGCAATGGCTCACGCACATGACTATATACTGCATACGCCTAACCGTTAGTAGCAGTCACCCGGGATCAAGTATTGCCAGTGAAACCGAATCCCAGCCACATGACGTGACCTTCCCGGGTCTAATGTAGGCGGTATCGGAATGTGTACAGAGCTCTCCCCAAGAATAACAGAGTTGAGGGTGTTCCCAGGAAACGCATCTAGTACGCGCCCTGTTAACGAGGCTCCTAGACTAGTTTGCGCCATACACAAAGTAATGAATTCCACGGTACCGGTGTAGAGCGTATTCTCCCCGTGCCTAACAGAAATGATAGTGTGCGCATGGAACACTTAGGGTGCTCAGGGTAAGCGCTCTATTCCTGATGCCTCTGACCTACTTTGCGCCTTACACAAGGCATGGTGTCCTTCGGTACCGGAACGAGTGCAGTCCGTAACCTGGGAAGGGGGGGGGTTGGGGGGGGGGGACGTGTCCAACAGTTATGAATGTGTCCGCATGTAAAGCAACTGGTGCTTAGGGAAAGCAAGCTGATTCCCGGTGCCCCTGGCCTAGCCTGCGCGAGGTAGAATGACGATACGAGTGTAGTCCGTATCCTGGGGGGGGGGGGGGTGGGGGGGGGGGGGGGAGGGGGACGTGTCCAACAGTTAGGAATAGCTCTGAGTCCTACTCCTAATGTTGGCTGCGAGGTACCCTCCCTTCGCTAGGGGACTCGATGAATGTGCTGGGATTCGACCTTAGGACCCATGTGCCACCCTGCTAGGTGTTACGGGTCATTACTACATGCGTAGTCCCACCATAATTCTAGCACCATGGGTCATCCTGAATAGGAACAGTACTCCCACCGTGGCCCGGAGGACCAACTCTTGAGTTTGTGCCCCCCCCCCCCCCCCCGGGCCGAGCGCTGTATGTCACTTGGAGTCAGATTGAGTAGAATCCTCGGTATCAGTTCTGCTCCTTTGGTGAACCGCTCCAACGGCTGCGGGTAAGGTCTGCGTACTGTAATGAGGGACGCCTTATTCTGCCCCGCTCGTTATGGTTTTACGTGGGCAGTGTGTGGGTCATTTACCGGCGCATGTGGGTATTGGCGGCCGCGTATGGCCATCTGCTTGGGGCAGCTTGTTTTTTCAAGTATGGCGCACGTGGTCTATGGCGCCAGGGTGCGGCCATCTCCTTGGCCAACAGGTTCCATTGGTTCCATATGGTCGCCATACCTGATACGAGGCAGCCTTGCGCCTCTAGCCGTTCATCGTATGATGACACGGCCCGTTTTTAATGGGGGCCCGCCCTCATGGACTGTACACTCTGATCTGGTGTGCCGCGCATCACAGACTCACCGGGAGCGGGGTCAGACGCTTGCGCTCTCGAATTTCTTATTTAACAACAAGGGGTGGTGATGGACAGAGTTTCTGAATTAAGCAGAATACTCTCACCCAGTCAAGAGATCAGGGCTAGATCCAACACCGTTTTTTAGCTCACTGCACCATCCCAGCTCAGAACCTGGCTATATGCAAATTAGTCTGTACCTGTCCCAGTGCATGATGGGAACAGGGCAAACCAAACTACCAAGCCAATTCTTACACTGGGAAGGAAACAAGCTTCCGGGGACCGGTTTCTGGCATTTCAGCCGTCGTCGGCCCGGCTTGCTTGAATCCTGATGGTGCAATGAGCAAGGGACTCACATCTGAGTATACCCTTCCACGCTTAGGGTGGACAAAATATTTAACAGCAAGGGGTGGTGATGGACAGAGTTTCTGAATTAAGCAGAATACTCTCACCCAGTCAAGAGATCAGGGCTAGATCCAACACCGTTTTTTAGCTCACTGCACCATCCCAGCTCAGAACCTGGCTATATGCAAATTAGTCTGTACCTGTCCCAGTGCATGATGGGAACAGGGCAAACCAAACTACCAAGCCAATTCTTACACTGGGAAGGAAACAAGCTTCCGGGGACCGGTTTCTGGCATTTCAGCCGTCGTCGGCCCGGCTTGCTTGAATCCTGATGGTGCAATGAGCAAGGGACTCACATCTGAGTATACCCTTCCACGCTTAGGGTGGACAAAATATTTAACAGCAAGGGGTGGTGATGGACAGAGTTTCTGAATTAAGCAGAATACTCTCACCCAGTCAAGAGATCAGGGCTAGATCCAACACCGTTTTTTAGCTCACTGCACCATCCCAGCTCAGAACCTGGCTATATGCAAATTAGTCTGTACCTGTCCCAGTGCATGATGGGAACAGGGCAAACCAAACTACCAAGCCAATTCTTACACTGGGAAGGAAACAAGCTTCCGGGGACCGGTTTCTGGCATTTCAGCCGTCGTCGGCCCGGCTTGCTTGAATCCTGATGGTGCAATGAGCAAGGGACTCACATCTGAGTATACCCTTCCACGCTTAGGGTGGACAAAATATTTAACAACAAGGGGTGGTGATGGACAGAGTTTCTGAATTAAGCAGAATACTCTCACCCAGTCAAGAGATCAGGGCTAGATCCAACACTGTTTTTTAGCTCACTGCACCATCCCAGCTCAGAACCTGGCTATATGCAAATTAGTCTGTACCTGTCCCAGTGCATGATGGGAACAGGGCAAACCAAACTACCAAGCCAATTCTTACACTGGGAAAGAAACAAGCTTCCGGGGACCGATTTCTGGCATTTCAGCCGTCGTCGGCCCGGCTTGCTTGAATCCTGATGGTGCAATGAGCAAGGGACTCACATCTGAGTATACCCTTCCACGCTTAGGGTGGACAAAATATTTAACAACAAGGGGTGGTGATGGACAGAGTTTCTGAATTAAGCAGAATACTCTCACCCAGTCAAGAGATCAGGGCTAGATCCAACACCGTTTTTTAGCTCACTGCACCATCCCAGCTCAGAACCTGGCTATATGCAAATTAGTCTGTACCTGTCCCAGTGCATGATGGGAACAGGGCAAACCAAACTACCAAGCCAATTCTTACACTGGGAAGGAAACAAGCTTCAAGGGGACCGGTTTCTGGCATTTCAGCCGTCGTCGGCCCGGCTTGCTTGAATCCTGATGGTGCAATGAGCAAGGGACTCACATCTGAGTATACCCTTCCACGCTTAGGGTGGACAAAATATTTAACAACAAGGGGTGGTGATGGACAGAGTTTCTGAATTAAGCAGAATACTCTCACCCAGTCAAGAGATCAGGGCTAGATCCAACACCGTTTTTTAGCTCACTGCACCATCCCAGCTCAGAACCTGGCTATATGCAAATTAGTCTGTACCTGTCCCAGTGCATGATGGGAACAGGGCAAACCAAACTACCAAGCCAATTCTTACACTGGGAAAGAAACAAGCTTCCGGGGACCGATTTCTGGCATTTCAGCCGTCGTCGGCCCGGCTTGCTTGAATCCTGATGGTGCAATGAGCAAGGGACTCACATCTGAGTATACCCTTCCACGCTTAGGGTGGACAAAATATTTAACAACAAGGGGTGGTGATGGACAGAGTTTCTGAATTAAGCAGAATACTCTCACCCAGTCAAGAGATCAGGGCTAGATCCAACACCGTTTTTTAGCTCACTGCACCATCCCAGCTCAGAACCTGGCTATATGCAAATTAGTCTGTACCTGTCCCAGTGCATGATGGGAACAGGGCAAACCAAACTACCAAGCCAATTCTTACACTGGGAAGGAAACAAGCTTCCGGGGACCGGTTTCTGGCATTTCAGCCGTCGTCGGCCCGGCTTGCTTGAATCCTGATGGTGCAATGAGCAAGGGACTCACATCTGAGTATACCCTTCCACGCTTAGGGTGGACAAAATATTTAACAACAAGGGGTGGTGATGGACAGAGTTTCTGAATTAAGCAGAATACTCTCACCCAGTCAAGAGATCAGGGCTAGATCCAACACCGTTTTTTAGCTCACTGCACCATCCCAGCTCAGAACCTGGCTATATGCAAATTAGTCTGTACCTGTCCCAGTGCATGATGGGAACAGGGCAAACCAAACTACCAAGCCAATTCTTACACTGGGAAGGAAACAAGCTTCAGGGGGACCGGTTTCTGGCATTTCAGCCGTCGTCGGCCCGGCTTGCTTGAATCCTGATGGTGCAATGAGCAAGGGACTCACATCTGAGTATACCCTTCCACGCTTAGGGTGGACAAAATATTTAACAACAAGGGGTGGTGATGGACAGAGTTTCTGAATTAAGCAGAATACTCTCACCCAGTCAAGAGATCAGGGCTAGATCCAACACCGTTTTTTAGCTCACTGCACCATCCCAGCTCAGAACCTGGCTATATGCAAATTAGTCTGTACCTGTCCCAGTGCATGATGGGAACAGGGCAAACCAAACTTGCCGGCCATGCTTTCTGTGTTGCTGGTTTTCGTGCCGCTATCTGCGACTCCGCCCTTGGGCCGATTTTCCAGCTTGCTCTCCCGCTGTGCACGGAGCGGCTTTCGTCCCTCGCATCTCATGGTCAACTAGCCCACCCCCTTATCTTTGGCCTTCAAGTATGGGCTTGAGGTTTGTCTTATTTAGACATACGTCCCGACCCGGGGTGGGGAGGGGATTATTCGGATGTGCACATGTGTCTTTGTAAACGTTTGCTAAACTCCTGGGTAGGTCGAGTTTAGTACTCCCACCAATGGTAAGTTGAGAAAGGGGTTTTCGAACTGCAGCCTCGCTTTAATTAATGGGAACGCACCACACGCTCATGGTTAAATGCTTTTATAAAAGACATTACAATGGATAATTTCCTCAATTATGGTAAATATTTATTTCACTTCTGTTCATATAATGTAAGCTGTAGCTGAAGCTCTACATTTTGCTTATGCGCCCAATGACACGGGAACACTAGTTAACATTAAAAGGGTCATCTGTAACACGCTGCTACACACCCTGAGCCCCTTTTCTTAAGCTCCCTTTCATGGGACTCGTCGGGTCTTGCCCTTTAGCAGCAGCAGTCATAACTGTAGCAGAACAATCCTCTTTTCCACATCTCATCCACTAGAGGGTAAGCGTAATAAGGTTAATTTTATTGCAGATGAGGAACTAAATTACTAATGCACCAAGTTCCAGTTGCGAACGAATGCTTTCCTAGTCCATTTCCCCACAACATCATACTTATGTTAGGTAATACCGGTTTGGCCATGGTAGCTATAGGCCCAATCGAGTGATTAATTCATTTTATACGTGGCCTTGCATATCTCAGCGAGTAGGGTAAGCCGATCACGTGCGCTGGTTGCTTATTTGCGTCCTTATGTAAATATGGTGCGGAGTATCTTTAGGCCATAGTACCTCGAGGCATGTGGCGTGCCATTGGTTGGGCAACTATGCTCGCACGTTCAGGCCCTCGGGATGATCCGTACTATGGGCGTTCTGCGTCACTGATTGATCCCTTGCTATCTCATCAGGTCTGCGGTACACGATGCGCTAGGCATCAAGACAGGAGCAACCCTTGTGGTTACAATTATACAATGATTTGCGTTTATGTGAAGGGAGGGGTGTACTGTTAAGTGATGCTTGCTTACGGCCCA